>NC_059220.1:29848587-30151087 GCF_020615455.1 Coregonus clupeaformis
GAAAATAAACATTTTTGCTAATAGTATTATAATGTTATTGATCGATTGACTATGACCTTTCAGATCACCCAGTAGTGCTATCTGCAGGGTTAGCTCCAGGTAAATATTGCAATCCTTTAGCCATTACTGGACCTGTGTCCAAAAACAAGCTACAAATGGACAGTACCAAAACAAATGATCTAATGATTCTGTCTCTTCGCAGCAAAATCTTCAGAGCTGGGAAGATTGTATCCCCCATATAAATAACATTATATTGGTAGCAAGAATTTTATATAATAATTTAAATAGAAAGATTCTAAGTTTTGAATCCGGTGTCGTTTTGCGTATCAGTTCATAAACACTATGCCATGGGATCGGTACGTCAAAAATCTCTTCCCAACAATTTTGCAATCTATATGGGATGGCTGTCAATCCTTTGGTCAATTAAATGAAACTGATATACTTTTTTATTTATCACAGTTTTCCTTAACCAATTATGTTCTTTAATGCAAGGCAGACATACAAGTTCCTTACTTTCTCCTCCTTCCACTTTCCTCTTCCATTTTTGCGGTAAGGCTGCAATTATTTGGTTGTAATTTTGGGTAGAGCAGACATTTCTATATGTTTTTGTTAGCTGCATGTGCGACAAAACTCCACCAGTCCTACCGATGATATCATTTACAAAGATTATACCTTTTTAAAACATTTTGTCAAAAAAAAATGTTTTTGTCAATTAGTATATTTGAGTTTAACCACAATATTTGTTGCATTATTTGTTCTGTCGTTTCTGGAGGATTACATTGAAATTGCAACCAACTTTCTATGGCTTGTTTTAGAAATAGTGATATCTGGGAGATGATTTCCTTTTCAAATAACTGAAAGTGAGTGGTTGTAAGCTGAATAAAGGGAAAAGGGCCATTCTTGAACATTGGGTGAGACAATCTTACTAATTTGCTAGAGAACCAGTTTGGATTGAAGTATAACTTTTGTATGACTGAAGCTTTTAGTGATAGGTCTAATGCTTTAATATTTAATCATTTCTGTCCTCCGAATTCATATTCATTACATAAATAGGCCTGTTTAATTTTGTCTGGCTTGCCGTTCCAAATTAAATGGAATATTTTTTTCTCATATAATTTAAAAAACTGTTCGCTAGGCGTAGGCGAGACCATAAGCAAATAGGTAAACTGGGATAATACTAAAGAGTTAATCAGGGTGATTTTTCCACAAATTGACAGGCACCCACTTTATTTTTTATTTTTTATTTTTTCTGGGGGATGGATCAGCTTAATATTGCAGATAGATTGTATCTTCTATCAATGTAATTGTCTAAATCACTTCCAATCCCCCATGTTTTTATATATATATACTCCCCTTTATTACTTTTCAACCCCACCATCCTTTCCCTACTTGGAGTAAATTAGTGAACAACAATGCCCAGGCCTCTACTTCCGGTCTATACTTACTATCTACACCTTATGGACACAGTTAATTTTACAATAATTCTTCTACTCTCAACCTCTCCGGTCATTTTCATGATGTCCATCCGGTTTGCTTCTATATGCCATATCTTTCTAACTGTGCTCTTTCCCAAAAGCTCCCAACATACAACCGATATACTTATTATGGACACAGCATGCTTACATTATTAGCTATCTTTGTTATTATTTGTTATTTGTTATTAGTCCCATCCTTCAACTCTATTCAATACCTCCCATCTATATCTTAACACCATCCATATAGGATTTCTATTTGCCATATATATTTCAACCGTACTGTGATGTTTCACAAAAGTTCTGAACCTTTCTATTCTCATTGCTTCTACAGATTGTGAATTAAAAATAAACATTTTTGCTAAAAGTATTATTATATTATTGATCAATTGACTATGACTTTTCAGATCACCCAGTAATGCTATCTGCAAGGTTAGCTCCAGGTAAATATTGCAATCCTTTAGCCATTCCTGGACCTGTGTCCAAAAACAAGCTACAAATGGACAGAACCAAAACAAATGATCTAATGATTCTGTCTCTTCACAGCAATCACCTTTCCATGGTAGCAAGATCTTATCTATTTTTGCTAACTTTCTATTATAATTTATTGAAGTGAGATCATTTATTTCCTTTGGGATATGTATTCCGAGTATATCCACATCACCATCAGACCATTTTATTGGTAAACTACATGGCAATGTAAAATTGTATTTATTTATTGATCCAATACGTAATATAGTACATTTGTCATAATTTGGTTGTAATCCAGAGAGGTTAGAAAATGTATCTAGATCCTCTACGAGGCTGTGGAGTGATTCTAGTTGCGGATTTAAAAGAAAACATGAATCATCAGCGTACAATGACACCTTTGTTTTTAAGCCCTGGATTTCTAATCCCCTGATATTATTGTTGGATCTGATTTTAATAGCTAACATCTCGATGGCCACAATAAATAGATATGCCGATAGTGGACAACCTTGTTTCACTCCTCTTGACAGTTTAAAACTTTCTGAGAAATAGCCATTATTTACTATTTTACACCTAGGGTTACTATACATGATTTTGACCCATTTTATAAGAGATTCACCAAAATTGAAATGCTCCAGGCATTTATATATAAACCCCAGTCGTACTTTATCAAAAGCCTTTTCGAAGTCTGCTATGAATAGCAGGCCTGGTTTCTCAGATTTTCCATAATGTTCTATTGTTTCCAATACTTGCCTTATATTATCTCCAATGTATCTTCCATGTAAAAAACCTGTCTGATTAGAATGAATAATATCCGACAATACCTTTTTAATTCTATGCGCTATACATTTTGCTAGAATTTTTGCATCACAACACTGAAGTGTAAGGGGCCTCCAATTTTTTTAATGGACTGGATCTTTATATTTTCCACTTGTATCCTGTTTCAGTAATAATGAGATCTTCTTCTTGAGTGTCAGATAATCTACCATTTACATAGGAGTGGTTAAAACATGTTAATAACGGTCCTCTTAGTATATCAAAAAAGGTTTGGTATACTTCGACTGGTATGCCATCCAACCCTGGAGTTTTCCCGGACTTAAAGTCTTTAATTGCATCCAGAAGTTCCTCCTCTGTAATTTCACCTTCACATGAGTCTTTCTGTTTGGCTGTTAATTTTACATTATCAATAGAAAATAAATCTCTACAATTAGCTTCAGTTAGAGGAGATGGAGGCGACTGAAACGAAAACATATGCTTAAAGTACCTTGTTTCCTCCTTCAAAATATAATTTGGTGAATCATGGGTTACTCCGTCAATTGTAACCAGTTTCATTCAATTCTTTTTGGTAGCATTCCTATGTTGAAGATTAAAAAATAATTTGGTGCATTTTCCCCCATATTCCATCCAGTTTGCTTTATTTTTATAATATATTACACTTGATCTTCCTTGAATAAGTTTCTCCATTTCTTTTTGTTTTTCCTCTAATTTATTATCTTTGAAGAGAGGATGCACTTGAACAACCATGTGTTATTGTCTTCATATTTTTTTTTCATGTGGTATTTTCGATAGGTAACTGAGTAGGCTGCCAGGTAGTCAAATATAAGAGTCAGTGAGCTTACAATCTATTAGAGTAATTCATTTTTTGATGTTTCAGTTTGGTAGACCTAGTTTATTGTCCTGATTGACCTGCCTTAAAAACCTATATAGGCCAATAATAAAGTGAATGATGATAAAATAGGCCTACCTGTGCACTGAGGTTCTACTTTCTTGTAGCCTATATTTAAAGGGATAATTTGGGATTTTGGCAATGAAGCCCTTTATCTACTTCGTGGATACCATTTGTATGTATTTGTATGTATTTGCATCCAGTATGAAGGAAGTTAGAGGTAGTTTCGCAAGCAAATGCTAACTAGCGTTAGTGCAATGACTGGAAGTCTACAGGACAAGCTAGCATGCTGTGAGTTCCTGTAGACTTACAGTCATTGTGATAACGCTAGTTAGGTATACAGAGGATAGCCCTATTTGGTAAAAGACCAAGTCCATATTATGGCAAGAACAGCTCAAATAAGCAAAGAGAAACGACAGTCCATCATTACTTTAAGACATGAAGGTCAGTCAATTCGGAACATTTCAAGAACTTTGAAAGTTTCTTCAAGTGCAGTCGCAAAAGCCATCAAGCGCTATGATGAAACTGGCTCTCATGAGGACCGCCACAGGAATGGAAGACCCAGAGTTACCTCTGCTGCAGAGGATAAGTTCATTAGAGTTACTAGCCTCAGAAATTGCAGCCCAAATAAATGCTTCACAGAGTTGAAGTAACAAACACATCTCAATATCAACTGTTCAGAGGGGACTGTGTGAATCAGGCCTTCATGGTCGAATTGCTGCAAAGAAACCACTACTAAAGGACATAAATAATAAGAAGAGACTTGCTTGGTCCAAGAAACACGAGCAATGGACATTAGACCGGTGGAAATGTGTCCTTTGGTCTTCAGTCCAAATTGGAGATTTTTGGTTCCAACCGCCGTGTCTTTGTGAGAAGCGGTGTGGGTGAACGAATGATCTCTGCATGTATATTTCCCACCGTAAAGCATGGAGGAGAAGGTGTTATGGTGTGGGGGTGCTTTGCTGGTGACACTTTCTGTGATTTATTTAGAATTCAAGGCACACTTAACCAGCATGGCTACCACAGCATTCTGCAGCGATACGCCATCCCATCTGGTTTGGGCTTAGTGGGACTATCATTTGTTTTTCAACAGGACAATGACCCAACACACCTCCAGGCTGTGTAAGGGCTATTTTACCAAGAAGGAGAGTGATGGAGTGCTGCATCAGATGACCTGGCCTCCACAATCCCCCGACCTCAACCCATTTGAGATTATTTGGGATGAGTCGGACCGCGGTGTGAAGGAAAAGCAGCCAACGAGTGCTCAGCATATGTGGGAACTCCTTCAAGACTGTTGGAAAAGCATTCCAGTTGAATCTGGTTGAGAGAATGCCAAGAGTGTGCAAAGCTGTCATCAAGGCAAAGGGTGGCTATTTGAAGAATCTCAAATGTATAATGTATTTTGATTTGTTGAACACTTTTTTGGTTACTACATGATTCCATATGAGTTATTTCATAGTTTTGATGTTTTCACTATTATTCTACAATGTAGAAAATAGTCAAAATAAAGAAAAACCCTTGAATGAGTAGGTGTGTCCAAACTTTTGACTGGTACTGTAGATACTCTGATGCACACAAAAAATTCTTAATGCATTTTTTTTAGCCCTATCTAGCATTGGTATTTCATTTTTCTTTTGTCTTCACATTTTATCAAATGAAATCTTATCTTCTCATGTGCAACATTTGTGCTGCCAACGAAGCTGGTAGACTCATTCATGCTATGGTTGTAAAAGTGTTATGTTTCCGTAAATCTAGAGCAAAACATCTGTCTTCTATTCACTGTTTGTTCCCTACAGAAACCTATGTGAAATAGGTAACTGGCAGCAAGGGAGTAACTGGCAGGAAGGGAGTGATATGGAGTATTACTACACACAATCTATGAAAAAAATAGGGAAATTATGACTATATTGGTTCTTGAATAATTCAAGAAATTTACTTTTTTTTAGGGAGTTTAAGGGTCATTGATATAGCAGACACTAAATATACCTGACTTAAATTTTCCATTTTGGTCTCACAATCATGTAAAAAAAAACATAATGGAGAATGGTGTCACTCCTGGAATGTTGGCAAATAGATGTTATCTGTAACAAGTGTTTCCTGCTGTCCATGTTACATTCACTCAAAGCCAGGAACTCAATTTTGCTTGCTTTCACATAACAGGCGAGAGACGCATGGTCTAATCGAGGGTTTCAAAGCACTTTCAATACCAGGCATTATGTAGAGATGAAGAAAACTTGTAAATTGTTTCAGAACTCAACAATGGAGAGGTAAACAGGAGCTGAATAGCAATGAAATATGTGTTTTTTAACTGTATGTTATTTGTTGCACATTAGGCTTCTATGTAGCTTTTATCCGTTTAGCCACATAGCATTATCTCAAGGGATCAAAGGTCAGGCAATATAATTACACAACACAACACAAAGCAAACCTTTATATTTTAGCCTCTATTATCTGATGGGGTTTGTCAGGATCATCATCGTGCATTATCATATTTTTCATTAAAATTTGTTAAAGACAGTTTATAAGGGATGGTTTCTGTTTTTTACCTATAAATTAGGCTAATGTTTACACTTTCTCCATAGATGGAAAATGCCATTTTGATGCTTGCCAAAATATGAGCTTATACGGCTGCACTGTTATAATACCCTTACAAGGTGTACCCCAATATGGCATGATGCATTGCAACCTCATTTGGCAAGCACCAAAATAAATAAAATACAAATTCCAACCATGGGTTACAGTATATTATAGTTTATCACACATTTATATCCATAAACAAATAATTAACAGTCTACAAACTGGATCTAAAACGATACAACCCATCTCTAGAAAGGGTAAATGTGTTTGTGAATTGTTATTTATTTTTATTTATTAACACTAGTATTGGTTATTCTGGGGGTGGGTAGACAGTGCTTTTAGATCCATTTGTAAATCACCAACTATTATCCTTTTCATCATTATGAAAACAGAACTCAAGATTCTACATTGAAGAAGTTCATTCAAGATTTTACATTGCTGACTGTTACTTTCTGAGATTTTCACCACACCGAACATGCCCCTGCTGCCATGGCACTGGACTGCACAGTGATATTATATCCCTAAGTAATTGTGAGGCTAAGGACTCTCTTGTTTGTGGTTTTTGTCCTGTCTTGTGCCAATGGTTCTCTCTTTACAGGTGATCAGTCAACCCTCTATATCAGATCCTCCTGAGGACGCTTGATGTCATCTTGTCCTCCTGGTCATTATAATACCTGCTCCTCTCAACAATACTGCCCCCTCGCTGCTTCTCCACTTGAAATGCCTGGCTGGCCTCTTCTCTCAAACCATCGTGAAATTGTGTGCTAAAACGTTGCAGACAGTCATCTCCTTAATCCTCCCTCTAGCCGTGTCTTTGGGACACAACAAAGGACTCCTCCAGACAGCTTGCTACTTGGTTGGTCAGCAAGAAAAGTTCATGTGAAAGCAAAAGCTGTTCAAGTGTCTGTGATCATCCATTTAATCTTAAAGGGACAGTACACTGAAAATGCAGACTGAAATCATTTTCCACTTAACTTGTCTGTAGTCGATTCACCAAAACTTTTGGGTATATATTTAGCTTATTTAGGAACTTGAAGCCAAGTAAGATTTTCAGTAATTTAAACTAATTTAATATAGTATACCCCTTTGATGACCCTGTACTGAACAACTATTTGAGACTTAGTAAACAAATGATGTACAGCCTTAAATCCTGTTTGAAAACGTAATTTTGCTCTCATGGAATATCATCAAAGTTGACATCAAAACTCAAAGTAGATTATAGTACATTAAAAACTGGGTGGTTCGAGCCTTGAATGCTGACTGACTGACAGCCGTGGTACATCAGACCGTATACCACGAGTATGACAAACATTTATTTTTACTGCTCTAATTACGTTGGTAACCAGTTTATAGTAGCAATAAGGCACCTCGGGGGTTAGTGGTATATGGCCAATATATCACGGCTAAGGGCTGTATCCAGGCACTCCACATTGCACTGCGCTTAAGAACAGCCCTTAGCCATGGTATATTAGCAATATACCACACCCCCTCGGGCCTTATTGCTTAATTATACCATGGCATTGTTGAATACTAATTTCTGATTGGCTTGAAGGGCATTCTAGAGCGTGCATTAGGTAAGGGATAATCAACGAGGGGCTAGGCTATGCATTCTATGGAAAATCATGAACGACGTGGAAGGTGTGTTCCACGCCGCGTCAGCGGAGTGTAACTGACCTTCCACTGAGTTGCATTATTTTCCAGAGAACGCATAGAGCCCCGAGTTGATTATCGCTTTTATACCAAGGCTATAATTTAACAAATTTGCCGCTACAAATGTGTTAATTTGCCGGTACAGTAGAAATGTGTTCAACATCCACTGAATTAGCTAGCAGGTTTACTAGATAGCTGCAGTAGTTGCCTTGGTAACCAAACAAACAGACTTGCTAGCTTAGCTAACAAAATCATCAGTCCTAGCTTGCTATTATGAAAATCTAATTCAACAATGCCAGTAATGTTTTCAATTCGACATTTGCTTTCAAAAGCAGCTCAAACATAGAACATGTAAGAGTGAACTTCATAGCCATTGAATTATACCGTGTGTTATAGGTAAATAAAGCCTCTAGAATGCCCTTCAAGCCAATCAGACACGAGTATTCAACAATGCCATGGTATAATTAAGCAATAAGGCCCGAGGAGGTGTGGTATGTAAGGGATAATCAACGAGGGGCTATGCGTTCTATGGAAAATAATGAACGACGTGGAAGGTGTGCGAGTTCATAGAGCCCCGAGTTGACTATCCCTTTTATACCAGGCTATAAATGTGTTCAACATCCACTGAAGTAGCTAGCAAGTTTACTAGATAGCTGCAGTAGTTGCCTTGGTAACGAAACAAACAGACTTGCTAGTTTAGCTAACCAAACCATCTAGCAACTAGCTTGCTAATGGGAAAATCTAATTCAACAATGCCAATAATGTTTTCAATTTGACTTTTGCTTTCAAACGCAGCTCAAACATAGAACATGTAAGAATTACCTATAGCCATTGAATTATACCGTGCTGATGTACCGTGCTTTATAGGGAATTATACAAAATTATACAAGTGGTGGGTCTAATCCTGGATGCTGATTGGTTGAAACCGCATTCCAGCCGGTGTCTATTCCACAAGTTACCACTGGCTAAGGCCATGACATTGAAATGCGTATTCACTATTCAATCTGACTGTGCAATCCACTGTCTCATCAGCTCAAACACCGGCTTCTCAGGCATTATCACTTAAATAATGCACGCTCTAGAATGCCTTTCAAGTCAATCAGAAACGAGTATTCAACAATGCTATAGTATAAATGGCCACAGCTAAGGGCTGTTCTTATGCTCGACGCAACGCGGCGTGCCAGGATACAGCCCTTAGCCGTGGTATATTGGCAATATACCACAAACCGCGAGGTGCCTTACTGCTATCATAAACAGGTTACCAATGTAATTAGAACATTAAACAAGTTACTTTGCTTTCAGCCAATCAGCATCCAGGGCTCGAACGACACGGTTTATAATTCCCTATAATACACCGTTTAATTCAATAGCTATGAAGTTCATTCTTACATGTTCTATGTTTGACCTGCTTTTGAAAGCAAAAGTCAAATTGGAAACATTACTGGCATTGTTTAATTAAATGTTCATAATAGCAAGCTATGACTGATGGTTTGGTTAGCTAAGCTACAGATGTAGGATCTTAATTTGAGCCAGTTTGCTACAGCAGGAAAATAATCCTGCAGCGACAGGAAATGTGAATTTTATGTGGATCATAATTAACGGAATATTTTTGTAGGGGTGGTACATTTTCTATTAGGGCAAATCAAGTCTGACATTTTAAAGTGGAAATTACGAACTTTAGAAGCCTTTTAAAACCTTGAATACACTACAAGTTTGCAATTCCCAGGAACAAAGCAGTGATCAAATTAAGATCCCACATCTGTGTCAAGTCTGTTTGTTTGGTTACCAAGGCAACTACTGTAGCTACCTAAAATTTGCTAGCTTCTTCAGTGGATGCTGAACACATTTCTAGCGGCAGATAGTGATTTTCTGAGGGGAGAAAAAACAACCACACAGACAGCAACTCTAACATTCCAACTATGGAGACAGGCATGCCTGGTTGGATACTGGACTAGTTTCATCCAGAAGTCCAGTACAGGTGAATGTAATAACTATGTAATAAGGAAGGGCTGTACCTGCCAATCACTTGCTGCTTACAGTAAAACACACACATCTGTTGTTGCCGCCACTGCTGGATCTTCAATACTCATACGTGACCAGGATTACTGGTCACAACGATTGAGAGGTAAGGCCTACGTGCAAAGTCTTCAAAAGATCACAATATTGGATTGAAAGCTTTTTCTAATCGTAAAACTGAAGCTGCGGGAAAGGGCTGGAAGAATGTAATAGATGAGGGAAGCTGCGGGAAAGGGCTGGAAGAATGTAATAGATGAGGGAAGCTGCGGGAAAGGGCTGGAAGAATGTAATAGATGAGGGAAGCTGCGGGAAAGGGCTGGAAGAATGTAATAGATGAGGGAAGCTGAGAGAAAGGGCTGGAAGAATGTAATAGATGAGGGAAGCTGAGGGAAAGGGCTGGAAGAATGTAATCACTCTGAAATTTAAGGGAGTTGAAGTTCCTTATTTTCGACTTCGCTAGGGTGCTGTTGTTTCTGTAATCAAGGCCTGGTAGGACTGATAACACTATAAAAAAAGTATCATTGCTTGGTAGAAGCTGTTTGTAAATTGCTGCTTACTGTTCTACTTGTCACTCCCTCTTCAACAGCTTTTCCCTGAGCATGGTGAGATTGGGCGGAATGTCACAGACCCAATAGATCATGAAGTACTTTGAGAGGCTAGTTAAGGATCATATCACCTCCACCTTACCTTACACCCTAGACCCACAGACGATGCAATCGCCATCGCACTGCACACTACCCTATCCCATCTGGACAAGAGGAATACCTACAGTATGTAAGAATGCTGTTCATTGACTATAGCTTAGCCTTCAACACCATAGTACCCTCCAAGCTCATCATTAAGCTCGGGGCCTGGGTCTGAACCCCGCCCTGTGCAACTGGCTCCTGGACTTCCTGACGGGCTGCTCCCAGGTGGTGAAAGTAGGAAATAACACCTCCACTACGCTGATCCTCAACACAGGGACCCCACAAGGGTTCACGCTCAGCTCCCTCCTGTACTTCCTGTTCACCCATGACTGCGTGGCCACGCACGCCTTCAACTCAATCATCAAGTTTGACGACGACACAACAGTAGTAGGCCTGATTACCAACAATGACGAGACAGCCTACAGGGACGAGGTGAGGGCCCTGGCGGAGTGGTGGCAGGAAAATAATCTCTCCCTCAACGACAACAAAACGAAGGAGCTGATCGTGGACTTCAGGAGACAGCAGAGGGAGCACGCCCCTATCCACATCTTAGGGACCGCAGCGGAGAAGGTGAAAAGCTTCAAGTTCCTCGGCATATACATCACTGACAATCTGAAATGGTCCACCCACACAGACAGTGTGGTGAAGAAGGTGCAACAGCGCCCCTTCAACCTCAGGAGGCTGAAGAAACCCTGCACCTTAGAGGCTGCTGCCCTATGTACATAGACATGGAATCACTGGTCACTTTAATAATGAAACACTAGTCACTTTAAGAATGTTTACATACTATTTTACTCATTTCAAATGTATATACTGTATTTTGGTCAATGCCACTCCGACACTGCTCGTCCTAATATTTATATATTTCTTAATTCCATTTTTTTACTTTTAGATTTGTGTGTATTGTTGTGAATTGTTAGATACTACTGCACTGTTGGAGCTAGGAACACAAGCATTTCGCTACACCCGCAATAACATCTGCTAAATATGTGTATGTGACCAATACAATTTTATTTGACTTGATTTATGTGGCTGGGCTCAGCCCCAGTGGAAAAAGCTTCAACATGCTGGTCATCATTGAGTCCTGGGAGGAGGAGGGGAGCTGCCACGAGGACAACACCAGCCAGTTTCTGTTAATCTTGCTGTTCAAGGTGGGCCTGAACTGTCTGGTCCTGTCCCTGTGCCTGCTCTTGTCCCTGTGCCTGCGCCGGCTGCACACCTCCTTCATGGGTGTCTGTGGCCTCTCCATCTTCCTGGTCGATGTGGTGTTGTCATGCACAATGCGGCTGTGTGGTTCCTCGAACCAGCGCGTTCCCCAGTGTCAATGTGCATCCTCTTTGCGGATGCCTCTGCCGTGTTCAACGTGCTGCCTCTGTCTGTGTTGGGCCTTGGACTGCTGGAATACGCCTCTGCGCCCCACTGAGCCACCGCCTGCAACGCTGATCTCGCCCTGTGTAACTGCGCCCATCCGCCCAATTGCATGCTCCCTCAAAACTTGAGACATCTGTGGTATTGTGTTGTGTGACAAAACTGCACATTTTAGAGTGGCCTTTTATTGTCCCCAGCACAAGGTGCACCTGTGTAATGACTATGCTGTTTAATCAGCGTCTTGAGATGCCACACCTGTCAGGTGGATGGATTATATTGGCAAAGGAGAAATGCTCACTAACAGGGATGTAAACAGATTTGTGCACAACATTTCTGAGAAATAAGCTTTTTGAGCGTATGGAAAGTTTCTGGGATCTTTTATTTCAGCTCATGAAACATGGGAATATAAATGTTGCATTTATATTTTTGTTCAGTGTATAAGTATTGCGATTCGATACTGTGATTTTATTGCGATTCGATGTTCCAAACATATTGCTCACCATATGTCTGCTGCAGAGGGACAAGAACGAATTTTGATCAGTCATGGAAACAAAAGTGCTGAAAACAAATTGGCCCCCTTTTTATTTTTTTTATGTTTTCATTTTCAACAACAGAACAATACAGCAAAATTAATACCAGAACAAACGACAACTCAACCCTCTCCACACCTCCGTTAAGAAAAAACACAAAACAATACAAAAGAAAACAATATCTGTTGACATCGATCTACAACCCACATCTATCAACCCCAATGGAAGTTTTTTCATATAGTCCAGGAAGGGTTGCCATATTTACAGAAAATGGTTGCATACATTTTTTTAAGCATAAGTAATCTTCTCCATAGGAATACACTTATTCATTTCAGAGAGCCATCTTGTAATTGAGAGAGGGGAATTTGACTTTTGACAACACATTTTCTCACAGTGGCAAGGGCAATTTCTATACATTTTATATTTGATACATGGTCATACCATGGTTCATTTAGCTATTTGATATTCAATTTTAGGACCCTTTTAGGTATCCCAAAAATATATCCAAAAATGATTTGATAAAATATTGAATTTGGTCTTTACTACTATAGCCCATAGAAACGCGTTGAATAACATATTCATAAATGGTAAAAAAGACAGTCAAAAAATGTATCATAAGGAATAAGGTTTTGAATTATCTGCCCTATATGTAGGAGATCTAAGAAAGCTCAGGAAATATTTTTGTTTTTTAAAAACATAATACATCCTTCAGAAGAGTCCCTTGGGGCTTGTGGGGAGTCGTAAAGCAAAATGGAGAACACCATCGTGTTCGTGAGAGTCTTGTCTTTCCATAAAGTGGTCAACCGTTTGGACGCTACAGACATTTTCGTGAGAAGACCGATTTTCGGGATTTCTCATGGTCTGACAAACACTGCTGTAGCTCGGCCACCTTCCACCGCAGATGCGGAAGGGCACCGTAGACGGATGCGGTGGATTGAGACACAGCCCATGCAGATATCTCTAGCTTAAATTGACTGATTTTGATGGTGAGTTTTTTATTATGTTCTTTAGATTGATGCACCGTTGCATTAATAGACTCTAGGGGGTTTTAAATTAATATTTGTAAAGTTACCCAGAAGGCATATTTCAGGGTCAAGTGGGGAAGGGACCTCCATAATTAAGGCCAGAGTATCACAAACATCATGCCAGAAGGCTTGTAAATTAGTACACTACCAAGTGGAATATCTCAAAAGTGCCTTCTGTTGTTCCACACCTAAAACACATTTCTGATATTTCAGGGTTATATCCATGTAGCCTCTGAGGTGTGAGATGGAGATGGTGGAGGAAGTTATAATGTATACAGTGGCTTGCGAAAGTATTCACCCCCCTTGGCATTTTTCCTATTTTGTTGCCTTACGACCTGGAATTAAAATGAATTTTTGGGAGGTTTGTATCATTTGATTTACACAACATGCCTACCACTTTGAAGATGCAAAATCTTTTTTCTTGTGAAACAAACAAGAGCCACCTTTTGCAGCAATTACAGCTGCAAGTCTCTTGGGGTATGTCTCTATAAGCTTGGCACATCTAGCCACTGGGATTTTTGTCCATTCTTCAAGGCAAAACTGCTCCAGCTCCTTCAAGTTGGATGGGTTCCGCTGGTGTACAGCAATCTTTAAGTCATACCACAGATTCTCAATTGGATTGAGGTCTGGGCTTTGACTAGGCCATTCCAAGACATTTTAATGTTTCCCCTTAAACCACTCGAGTGTTGCTTTAGCAGTATGCTTAGGGTCATTGTCCTGCTGGAAGGTGAACCTCCGTCGCAGTCTCAAATCTCTGGAAGACTGAAACAGGTTTCCCTCAAGAATTTCCCTGTATATAGCGCCATACATCATGCTGCCACCACCATGCTTCACTGTGGGGATGGTGTTCTCGGGGTGATGAGAGGTGTTGGGTTTGCGCCAGACATAGCATTTTCCTTGATGGCCAAAAAGGTCAATTTTAGTCTCATCTGACCAGAGTACCTTCTTCCATATGTTTGGGGAGTCTCCCACATGCCTTTTGGCAAACACCAAACCTTTTTGCTTATTATTTTCTGTAAGCAATGGCTTTTTTCTGGCCACTCTTCTGTAAAGCCCAGCTCTGTGGAGTGTACGGCTTAAAGTGGTCCTATGGACAGATACTCCAATCTCCGCTGTGAAGCTTTGCAGCTCACTTCAGGGTTATCTTTGGTGTCTTTCTTGCCTCTGAATAATGCCCTCCTTTTTTAAAGTTTTTTTTTTTAGTTTGATTAATATATATATTAATATATATATATAGAGAGATTTTTTTTAGGGGGTAGATCAGCTTTAATATTGCAGATAGATTGTAACTTCCATCAATGTCATTGTCTGCATCACTTCCAATCCCCCCTACGTTTTTTTATACACACAGTTGAAGTCGGAAGTTTACATAAGCTGAGTTTAAATGTATTTGGCTAAGGTGTTTCACAATTCCTGACATTTAATCCTAGTAAAGATTCCCTGTCTTAGGTCAGTTAGGATCACCACTTTATTTTAAGAGTGTGAAATGTCAGAATAATAGTAGAGAGAATGATTTATTTCAGCTTTTATTTCAGACATATATTTTTCAACTGTACAGTGATTGTACTTGTGTCATGCACAAAGGAGATGTCCTAACCGACTTGCCATAACTATAGTGTGTTAACAAGAAATTTGTGGAGTGGTTGAAAAACAAATTTTAATGACTCCAACCTAAGTGTATGTAAACTTACGACTTCAACTGTATATATATATATATATATATTGTGATGTCACGAGAGGCTGTGTCCTGGAGGGACGTTACATCCCCCTGAGATGGCTGCAAACCCAGACAGCTATGGCTCCATCTGCTGGTATGGTCGGGAACTCCAACCCTCTATGGCCAATCTTCCCACGCAGCTGAAACCAATCAGGAGCTGATGAGCTGAAGGTTTGGGAAGGGAAGAGACACAGTCTCCAACCTGGGCTCGCTGGAGGACAAGAGTGCTGCACGTCCACTTCCATGAGGAATATAAGGATTTGGAGATACTTACCTTTGGGAAATACTCACCTTTGGATATATGCACCTGTGGAAATACGTGTGGGACATTTGGAAGGACGTTTTGCTGGGTTGGCCACTAGCTGCAACGTGGAATACAGTAAGACTGGGGAAAAGTTATTTGAGCGAGGGAGAGTTATGATTTTGGATGTGGAAGAGACATCCCTGAACTGTTAACCCTTAAAGAGCCACCAGAGAACAGAATTGTGTTATACTTTCGTTAGTTTCCCAAGACCTTTAATAAAATCCTTGTTTTGGTTGAACCTGGTCTCCTTGCACTACTTGAGCAATCCCGCTGAAAGCTGTGTAGCCTCTCGTGACATCACAGATGGTGGAGAATACGGGCACGCTCAAGCGTTAATAGTGCATGTCAGAGGAGGATACCGAAGGTTTGATCACCCAGTTTTCCAAGTTGGCCGTAGGCTCCCCGCCGACTGAAATGGAGGACATATTGAAAGCCCTTGTTGCTGGCCAGCAAGCCCAGATGCAAGCAAACGTGGCTCTCTTGGAGGAGCAAAAGAAAGCCAACCTTCTGAAGGCAGAGGAATTGCAGTTGCAGAGACAGAGGGTTGTCCAAAATACCCGCCCAATAAAGGCAAGTGACTTTATATCTAAGATGGGAGCTACCGATGACATTGAGGCATACCTGCATGCATTTGAGGCCACGGCCACTAGGGAAGCCTGGCCCAAGCAACAGTGGGTTGGTCTGTTAGCCCCCTTTCTAACCGGGGAATCGCTGAATGCTGTCCGGGACCTGGGCCCTGACCAGGTTACTGACTATGATGCCCTGAAGTCTGAGATCCTCAGCAGATATGGACTCACAAAGTTTGGTATGGCCCAGCGCTTTCACAGCTGGACCTTCCAACCAGACCAACCTCCTCGGGCGCAGATGCATGAACTTGTCCGAATCGCAAGGAAATGGCTGGATCCGCAGAGGAATACAGCAGCGGCGGTGGTGGAGGCCGTTGTGGTGGATCGTTACCTCACGCGCCCTGCCTTATGAGGCAAAACGGTTCATCAGTCAACAGGCCTTGACCACGGCTGATCTGACCGTGGAAGCTGTGGAAAAGTACCAGGCCACAGCGGAGATGCTGAATGCTTCCCGAAAAGACCCCAGGAGTGCGGCCCCACCACAAATGGGAAGAACCCGTCCAAAGGACCCCAAGGTCTCGAACCCAGCCACGTCAGGACTTATCCCGGCTCCAGGGGGAGCCAGAAACCAGGCGGGTCCAAGAAGAGTACACCAGGAGGGGGGAAACTCGACAGTGTTACCGGTGTGGGGAGATGGGACATATCTCCTGGCAGTGTGGGAAACCAGCCGATGAACCTATGCCCACTGCGGAGTCCTCCAGCTCAGCACCCACACACCGTTTTGCCTCGCTCTTGGGAGTCGTAGATGGCGGCCCAGATCGACCCCCCACCTGCCCGGTAACTGTGAATCACCATGATGTGGAGGCCTTACTGGATTCTGGTAGCCGGGCCACCCTGGTGCGTAAGGATTTGGTGGGCCCAACGTGTCTGACCCCGGGGAAAGTCCTCCCAGTTTCCTGTGTCCATGGGGACACCAGAGAATACCCCATTACTGAACTTACAATGACCAGCACACGGGGAACCATACACACGACGGCGGGGGTGGTTGATTCCCTCCCCGTCCCTGTCCTAATTGGACGAGACTGCCCAGCCTTTTACCCACTCTGGAGAGAGTCTCAGGAGAGGATAACCCGAGTACCTCGGAAACGGAGAGGCAAGACTCATCCTGGGAAGGCTCCGGTGCAATCCTCCGAGTTACTCACTCCCGCCCGGGCTCTGATAGGGATGGCAGGTGCCCAGACCGACACAGAGACGGAGCTACAGAATCTGGACAAAGAACTGTCTGGTCTGAAGGGGACCGCTGAGAGGTATCGTTTGTTAAAGCAACAGTTAGACATGAAGACAGAAGAGTTAGATATCCTCCAGGCTAAACTCCAACAGAGCTCCTTCCATAAGCAACAGGAGGAGCTGGAGAGGCTGCGCAGGACCATCGAGGAGTGTGAGGAGACCCTGCGCAGTAGTAAGGAGGTCCAGAAGAAGGCAGAGGAGAAGTACAAGGTGTTGGAGAACAAGATGAAGAATGCGGAGGCAGAGAGAGAGAAGGAACTGAAAGCTGCTCAACAGAAGCTAAACTCTGCTAAAACTAAGGCTGATGTGTTCAGTAAGAAACTCAAGGAGAGACAACAGGAGGCTGAGTCCCTGGTCCTAGAGTTGGAGGAGTTGAAGAGAGAGCAGTCTGGCAAGCACCACGGCAATGCGGACGCCCTCTCCCGGCGTGATGCCTTCTTCGCTGCCTTTACCCCGACGAGGACGTCGGTCCCGAGGAGGGGGATGTGTGATGTCACGAGAGGCTGTGTCCTGGAGGGACGTTACATCCCCCTGAGATGGCTGCAAACCCAGACAGCTATGGCTCCATCTGCTGGTATGGTCGGGAACTCCAACCCTCTATGGCCAATCTTCCCACGCAGCTGAAACCAATCAGGAGCTGATGAGCTGAAGGTTTGGGAAGGGAAGAGACACAGTCTCCAACCTGGGCTCGCTGGAGGACAAGAGTGCTGCACGTCCACTTCCATGAGGAATATAAGGATTTGGAGATACTTACCTTTGGGAAATACTCACCTTTGGATATATGCACCTGTGGAAATACGTGTGGGACATTTGGAAGGACGTTTTGCTGGGTTGGCCACTAGCTGCAACGTGGAATACAGTAAGACTGGGGAAAAGTTATTTGAGCGAGGGAGAGTTATGATTTTGGATGTGGAAGAGACATCCCTGAACTGTTAACCCTTAAAGAGCCACCAGAGAACAGAATTGTGTTATACTTTCGTTAGTTTCCCAAGACCTTTAATAAAATCCTTGTTTTGGTTGAACCTGGTCTCCTTGCACTACTTGAGCAATCCCGCTGAAAGCTGTGTAGCCTCTCGTGACATCACAATATATATATATATATATATATATATATATATATATATATATATATATATATATATATATATATATATATATATATATATATATATATATATATACATATATATACATACATACATACATACATACATACACACACACACACACACACATACATATAAATACATATACATACATATCCTTTAAAAAATATATATTTCCCTTTATTACTTTCCAACCCCACCACCCCTTCCCTAATTGGAGTAAACTAGTGAACAACAACGCTTAGGCCTCTACTTCCAGCTCATACATACTATATACATTTTATGGACACAGTCTATTTTACAATAATTCTATGTTGTTTTTTTTACTCCTGAACCCTCAACCTCTCCGATCATTTTCATAATGTCCATCCGGTTTGCTTCTATATGCCATATTTTACATTTTTAGTAATTTAGCAGACACTCTTATCCAGAGTGACTTACAGTTAGTGAGTGCATAAATGTTTTAAATACTGGTCCCCCGTGGGAAATGAACCCACAACCCTGGCGTTGCAAACGCAATGCTCTACCAACTGAGCTACACGGGACCATATCTTTCTAACTGTGCTCTTTCACAAAAGCTCTCAACCGATAACCTATATACTTATTATGGACACAGTATGCTTTACATTAGTTATCTTGTTGTTATTTGTTGTTGTTAGTAGTTATTAGTCCCATCCTTCAGCTCCATTCAACACATCCCATCTAGCTCTTAACACCATCCATATTAGATTTCTATTTGCCATATATTTTTCAACTGTACAGTGATATTTCACAAAAGTTCTGAACCCTTCTATTCTCATTGTTTCTACAGATTGTAAATTGAAAATAAACATTTTTGCTAAAATTATTATTATATTATTGTTCGATTGACTATGACTTTTCAGATCACCCAGTAGTGCTATCTGCAGGGTTAGCGCCAGGTAAATATTGCAATCCTTCAGCCATTCCTGGACCTGTGTCCAAAAACAAGCTACAAATGGACAATACCAAAACAAATGATCTAATTATTCTGTCTCTTCGCAGCAAAGTCTGCAGAGCTGGGAAGATTGTATCCCCCATATAAATAACATTCTATTGTATAATTATTTAAATTGAAAATGCCCTCCTTGCCTGGTCCGTGAGTTTTGGTGGGCGGCCCTCTCTTGGCAGGTTTGTTGTGGTGCCATATTCTTTCAATTTTTTAATAATGGATTTATTGTTGCTCTGTGGGATGTTCAAAGTTTCTGATATTTTTTTATAACCCAACCCTGATCTGTACTTCTCCACAACTTTGTTCCTGACCTGTTTGGAGAGCTCCTTAGTCTTCATGGTGCCCTTGCTTGGTGGTTCCCCTTGCTTAGTGGTGTTGCAGACTCTGGGGCCTTTCAGAACAGGTGTATACAGTATAACTGAGATTATGTGACAGATCATGTGACACTTAGATTGCACACAGGTGGACTTTATTTAACTACTTATGTGACTTCTGAAGGTAATTGGTTGCACCAGATCTTATTTAGGAGCTTCATAGCAAAGGGGGTGAATACGTATGCACGCACCACTTTTCCGTTATTAATTTTTTTCATTTCACTTCACCAGTTTGGACTATTTTGTGTATGTCCATTACATGAAATCCAAATAAAAATCCATTTAAATTACAGGTTGTAATGCAACAAAATAGGAAAAACACCAAGGGCGATGAATACTTTTGCAAGGCACTGTAAGTCTGTATCTAGAGTTGATGGTCGATGATACGCAATCTTGGCATAGGTCCGACCATTTTTTACTTTTTTTATTTTATTTCATCTTTATGTAACCAGGTAAGCCAGTTGAGAACAAGTTCTCATTTACAACTGCGACCTGGCCAATATAAAGCAAAGCAGTGCGATAAAAACAACAACAACACAGAGTTACATATGGAATAAACAAAACGTACAGTCAATAACACAATAGAAAATCTATATACAGTGTGTGCAAATGTAGTAAGTTATGGAGGTAAGGCAAGAAATAGGCCATAGTGCAAAATATTTACAATTTAGTATTAACACTGGAGTGATAGATGTGCAGAAGATGATGTGCAAATAGAGATACTGGGGTGCAAATGAGCAAAATAAATAACAATATGGGGATGAGGTAGTTGGGTGGGCTAATTACAGATGGGCTGTGTACAGGTGCAGTGATCGGTAAGCTGCTCTGACAACTGATGCTTAAAGTTAGTGAGGGAGATAAGAGTCTCCAGCTTCAGAGATTTTTGCAGTTCGTTCCAGTCATTGGCAGCAGAGAACTGGATGGAATGGCGGCCAAAGGAGGTGTTGGCATTGGGGATGACCAGTGAGATATACCAGATGGAGCGCATACTACGGGTGTGTGTTGTTATGGTGACCAATGAGCTAAGATAAGGCGGGGATTTGCCTAGCAGTGACTTATAGATGACCTGGAGCCAGTGGGTTTGGCGACGAATATGTAGTGAGGGCCAGCCAACGAGAGCGTACGTATTTCATAAATAATAAAGTGCTGACTTAGTCAATGAGGTAGCTTTAGCTGAGGATCTATCCAGAATTGGATCCAGACAAAAATATAAGTCACCCCCAACCAAGAGGGTTCCCTGACATTCTGCAACCTTGAGGAATATATCTTGAATAAAAATAATAATTAGGTGCATATACATTTCGCAAGGTCCAACATTCTAAATACATTCTGCCATGGACCACTACATAACATAATTGTTTTCATTACACAGAAGGGTACATTCTTATTGAACAACACAATTACTCCCCGTGTCTTTGTGTTAAATGAAGAGGCAAAAACCTGACCACTCATTCTCTCTTTAGCTTTTTATGTTTTACCCCTGTTAGATTTGTTTCTTGTCAGTCTTTAGCTTTTTCCAGTACATAAGCACTCATTTCTGTTTAACAGGTCCATTTAGCCCACTCACGTTCCATGATGTATGTTTTACTATCTTATACATATTGTTTACTCAATACATGAATCCAAATGTCAGGAATATGTCCAATAAGGGGGTCGGATATTCTATTACCTATTTTCGGTGAGCCTGTAGTCAAACATAATACAAAGCAAAGGTCTCTCACAAAACTGCACTGTAACATAAAGTAAACAAAACAAACCGTTCCACTCCTACCCACCCCGGTGCGGTTCTTAAACGCACCCAGCACAAATCCCACCTGTAGTGGAGTTACGCTCCCAGCGTCGCTAAACCTACATTTCAACTCTAACATGAAAGCTAACGTGAACCTGGACCTCGAACACAGAAAATTAACAAAAATAGAGAATTCTTCACCCATCCTTTTATGATCGAATGCAAATCAAACACAAAACACTACCTATAGAGGGTATCCTGATTCCCAACACATATACCATGACAGGGAGCAAAATGAAAACACAATGTCCTGCGATTGTCGCCTGCAGTCCACAGAGAAATGTTGTGACTTCTTCAGGAGTTTGAAGAATATTCTATGTCCGACATGGATGATTCTCATCATTGCTGCTTGAAGCAGCGCAAATGGAATTTTCTTGGAGGTAAGTTATTCTTTCAACTGGTCGATTTCCTTCCTGTGTTTGACTATCCCGGGGCTCATTTCTGGAAATAATTTAATCGCCTCCCCATTGTGTAGGATCACTCCCTTCTACTTTAAATGTTTGACCGCAGTGGGGAGAACCTTCTCTCTGTTCTGGTACCTCAGGAACCGAACGAGGAAGGGTTGTGGGTTCTGGTCGAGGGATGGGCGAGGGGCAAGTGACCTGTGTGCCCGTTCAATGACCAGGGGCTCAGCAAAATGTCTTTACCCAGAAGGGAGAGGATAATGGCGGCAGTGAAATCGACGGGATCTGTCCCCTCACAGCCCTCATGGAG
Organism: Coregonus clupeaformis; assembly: GCF_020615455.1. Classification (NCBI taxonomy): domain Eukaryota; kingdom Metazoa; phylum Chordata; class Actinopteri; order Salmoniformes; family Salmonidae; genus Coregonus; species Coregonus clupeaformis. The sequence continues at coordinate 29,870,873 of NC_059220.1, forward strand.
GCCGATAATTTGAATGTTGCTTCGCCTACTGTAGTTTTCCAAATGGTCGACCTTATTAATCAGATATTCATTGTTTTTGCGCAGTTTCTGTAAGACCATATCCATGCACTCTAGCTTGTCCTCAGCAGTGCTGATGCGCTCTTTAGCTTCTTCCATTCGTGAACCTAGCGTGTTGATCGATGTTGTCAAACCTGAGATGGAGTTGTTGATTTCAGCCAGCTGTGCTGAGATTGAGCCACTGATCTCAGCCATTTTCAACTTAAGTTGTATTGTTAGGGAGTCATTGCCCTCTCTGATCACTTTGAGGATATGAGCTAGCCTAGCTTCTTCCTGAGGTGTCATGGCGCCATCTTGGGTTTCCGAGGAGGCCATGGTCAGAGGTTCTTTCTCCGTCATTTCTTGGTCTGCTGTGTTGCTTCCATTGCGTTTTTTTCGTCTCGAAGGCACACAACTACTCTTGGCTACAGTATGGTAATCAGTATAGGTGAAGTTATCATGCTTTATGATAAGTATGTTTAAAATATATCGGAAGCTCTCGTCACGCTTCTTGCTAGCTTCGCTGCATCAAATGACTCTTGGCTCCCTATTAAAAAAGAAGATGGAGAACAAGCTATGAAGGAAGAATACTTGAGTTTTGGTGCAGTTAAAGCTACAGTGGGGGAAAAAAGTATTTAGTCAGCCACCAATTGTGCAAGTTCTCCCACTTAAAAAGATGAGAGAGGCCTGTAATTTTCATCATAGGTACACGTCAACTATGACAGACAAATTGAGAAAAGAAAATCCAGAAAATCACATTGTAGGATTTTTTATGAATTTATTTGCAAATTATGGTGGAAAATAAGTATTTGGTCACCTACAAACAAGCAAGATTTCTGGCTCTTACAGACCTGTAACTTATTCTTTAAGAGGCTCCTCTGTCCTCCACTCGTTACCTGTATTAATGGCACCTGTTTGAACTTGTTATCAGTATAAAAGACACATGTCCACAACCTCAAACAGTCACACTCAAAACTCCACTATGGCCAAGACCAAAGAGCTGTCAAAGGACACCAGAAACAAAATTGTAGACCTGCACCAGGCTGGGAAGACTGAATCTGCAATAGGTAAGCAGCTTGGTTTGAAGAAATCAACTGTGGGAGCAATTATTAGGAAATGGAAGACATACAAGACCACTGATAATCTCCCTCGATCTGGGGCTCCACGCAAGATCTCACCCCGTGGGGTCAAAATGATCACAAGAACGGTGAGCAAAAATCCCAGAACCACACGGGGGGACCTAGTGAATGACCTGCAGAGAGCTGGGACCAAAGGAACAACGCCTACCATCAGTAACACACTACGCCGCCAGGGACTCAAATCCTGCAGTGCCAGACGTGTCCCCCTGCTTAAGCCAGTACATGTCCAGGCCCATCTGAAGTTTGCTAGAGTGCATTTGGATGATCCAGAAGAGGATTGGGAGAATGTCATATGGTCAGATGAAACCAAAATAGAACTTTTTGGTAAAAACTCAACTCGTCGTGTTTGGAGGACAAAGAATGCTGAGTTGCATCCAAAGAACACAATACCTACTGTGAAGCATGGGGGTGGAAACATCATGCTTTGGGGCTGTTTTTCTGCAAAGGGACCAGGACGACTGATCCGTGTAAAGGAAAGAATGAATGGGGCCATGTATCGTGAGATTTTGAGTGAAAACCTCCTTCCATCAGCAAGGACATTGAAGATGAAACGTGGCTGGGTCTTTCAGCATGACAATGATCCCAAACACACCGCCCGGGCAACGAAGGAGTGGCTTCGTAAGAAGCATTTCAAGGTCCCGGAGTGGCCTAGCCAGTCTCCAGATCTCAACCCCATAGAAAATCTTTGGAGGGAGTTGAAAGTCCGTGTTGCCCAGCGACAGCCCCAAAACATCACTGCTCTAGAGGAGATCTGCATGGAGGAATGGGCCAAAATACCAGCAACAGTGTGTGAAAACCTTGTGAAGACTTACAGAAAACGTTTGACCTGTGTCATTGCCAACAAAGGGTATATAACAAAGTATTGAGAAACTTTTGTTATTGACCAAATACTTATTTTCCACCATAATTTGCAAATAAATTCTTTAAAAATCCTACAATGTGATTTTCTGGATTTTTTTCTCTCATTTTGTCTGTCATAGTTGACGTGTACCTATGATGAAAATTACAGGCCTCTCTCATCTTTTTAAGTGGGAGAACTTGCACAATTGGTGGCTGACTAAATACTTTTTTCCCCCACTGTAACTAGCGCAAAAATCATATTGTGATATTATCAAAACGATACGATGCGATATATCTTCAAAAATAATATCCCAATATGTAATTTAATAGATTTTTTTCCATCATCACTAGATTGTATAGTGACACACAAAGCATTTGATTTCATTTTAGCTGCCAGTGATGGGCAGGACTCGCAGGAGGTATGTTTGTTGATTCCTATTGATTCCTTTGTATTTGTATTTGTATTTATTAGGGATCCCCATTAGCTACTGCCAAGGCAGCAGCTACTCCTCCTGGGGTCCAAACACATTAATGCACTTACATTACACATATAAACAGAAGATAAAACAGTACATCACGTAACAATATTACACCACTACATATCTGCAATACTACATTTGTAATACCACCATACAACAATATTATAATGTACGTGTGTGGAATGCGTGTGCTAGCGTTTGTGTCCTTCTTGATTATTAAATAAAACCAAAATGTTGTTTTTCTGCAGTACTAGCCACCTAACAATTTTATGAAGTTGGCTTTAGCTAGCAAGCTAGATAGGTTCTCAATCTACCAACCTCATAACTAGCTACCAACCCACTGGCCACACACTAGTTGAATCAATGTTGTTTCAACTTAATATGTCAACGTATTGTGATGTGGAATCAACGTGGAAAATACATTGGATTTGAAAAAAGTAATCAACCAGTAGGCTACTGTTTTTATCTCATTTCAACCAGCCTTGTAAACATTGAAATTAAGGTAAAACGTCAACTTAAATACATTGATTTAACCTGACTAACAGGTTCTTACATCAATCTTATTTCAACGTAATCATCAGAACTATGTATACATTGAAATTGCGTTGAAAAATCCACATAATATCTTTCATCCTATATTCAATGGTGGTTGAAATTATGTTTAATTTTATATTTGATAAGACTTTTTTCAATGTTGATAGTAAAATGCTATGTTTGAATCAAAATAATTGTTTCAATGTCATGCCATCAACCTAAATGAAGAAGTATAATGTGTAGCCATGAGTCTCCCGAGTGGCGCAGTGGTCGAATCCAGGCTCTGTCATAGCCGGCCGCGACCGGGAGACCCATGGGGCGGTGCACAATTGGCCCAGCGTCGTCCAGGGTAGGGGAGGGAATGGCGGCAGGGATGTAGCTCAGTTGGTAGAGCATGGCATTTGCAACGCCAGGGTTGTGGGTTTGATTCCCACGGGGGGCCAGTATGAAAAATATAAAAAATAATGTATGCACTCACTAACTGTAATTCGCTCTGGATAAGAGCATCTGCTAAAATGTAAAATGTAGCCAGTCCAATGATTCCTGCCTGAACAGTGACTCCTATTGGTATGTGAGGGGTAATGCAAGAACAAGTTTACCATCCAGATGCCTACATCTGTGTAACCAGCTTAGCTTTGGAAACAACCTGTGTACGTTTCAGCTGAGCTATCATGTCTACACATTTAGACATTTATCAGCTTCCATACTCATTTTTGTAGACTACCTGAATAACATTGAATAGTTGAAAGTAACTCCTCTATCTTTTCTTACACAAGCTGTATGTGAAAGAAAATTCGGAGTGAAGTTTGGTTTATGTAGGCTACAGTTACATCTGATTTTCGCAACAAATCATTTCAATGTGTACTATCATTCATCCGTGGTTAATTGGCTCTTTGGAAGTTTAGAAGTAGTTGCCATTAGCCCTACAAATAGGATGTAAAATGCATGATATTAATAATACACTTTTACCTTTGGATATTGTCATGTATATGAAGGATGGTAACAAATATGTTGAAACAACATTGATTCAACCAGTGTGTGCCCAGTGGGAAGCCATTTCAGGCTACAATCAAGTTACAGTAGCTTGTCTGACTATCTTAGCTGGCATGCCTGCTGGCAAGGTTGGTAGACTTTAGAAAAGCAAGCAATTACTAAATGTACTGAATAAGACTCTTATTCCTTTAAATCTTTTCCCATATTTTAGCAGAGATGCAGAGAAGCATATTTAGTTTCTTAAAATAAAAAAGAACCACCAGTCAGGAGGATACAGATAGCTCAAGAGGTATGCTTATATATACAGAAAAATAATTGGTTTAAATGTATTTTGGCACCTTATGATAATGTCATGATATTTGTGTATTAATTATGATGCCATGATATGTGCCTGTATTGATGATGTGTGTTACGATCCCATGTACTGTGTTGTAATTTGGATGTAATATCCTAGTGCGGTAGTGAGGTGTGTTTTACAACAGTCAGAATGACACCCTTATTAAAATGACAATTGAACAGGTAAAGAGGTATGGTTAGATAACCTATGCAGAGAAATATACATTTTTTCACATAGTATTAGGCATAATGATTGCAGGAAAAAGCAAAAAAAAAAAAGCTGTTTAAAAAAAAGCAAAATTCTCATACTTTCGGAGGGGGTGCGCTGATGCCTTCAGAACAATGTATGGTAGAGGCTTTGTTTTAGATCTGTTTTTTTTAACCTTTTGCAATGTACACTAACTGACTCACACTTACTACACTCAAATTTATGCAAATTCAATTGTGCATGACAGCTAGGCGACATCAACCTGAATCTTTCAATAGAGAGTAGGCTTATTGTGTCAGAATAAGATGGAATACCCTATATCCACAATGTGTCAAATTACTCATGCTGACTTTGTTCATACAGCTTCATCTGTTGAATTATTTTGCATTTGGAATGCTAAATGACCTTGTCATCTAGATTGTGCCTGTTGTCAAGTTACTAGTCATGTGTTCACCTACACTGGCCAATCCTGTTGGTGCAGGCTACATTCTAATACTTTTCAAACAGGAACTAATTCGAACCTGCCATAGGAAAACATTTAAGTAGTGTGTTTGTTTTTTAATTACTGCCTGTGCAGAGTGCACATACAGTACTTCTTATTCTGATAATTGGAAACCTCAACCAATGAGGGGAGACCACACTGGTAGGTTATTCTGGTATGTAAAGTCATTCTGTGATTATAAGTGACCATGAGAAAAGACAGCTACTGTATGACAATGAATGAAAAGACAGCTACTGTATGACAATGATTGAAAAGACAGCTACTGTACAACAATGAAGCTGTGTGTTCACTTTGCAAAACGTGGAAATTAAACGTATAGCTCAGGAGACTGGGTTGCATTTATCTGTGATGTGGTGACTTTATAGCAGTGTACATGTCTTGGCTCTACTGTCATTGAATTATATTGAATTTCAATGTACAAGATGCACTTTAATGTACCTTAAAATTCTTCCTACCTTGGGTCTTGGTCCTGTTGAAGCACTATTGGCAGACTTGGAGAGACTTGTCATGGAGAAACAGACACTTGTTGTTTTCACTGGAACAGAGAAGGGTCCTCCCGGATCAATTTACTTGTTTATTTTTTGTGATGGTGTTTAAATTGGCAAAATCAACTTCGTATTTGTAACAGACCTCATAGTTCCTATGTGGAGTTGGTGTGTATCACATCATGATCTCGTGACCTTCAGTTATGTACGTTTTTGTCAAACCTTCCCTGTTCAATTTTATGGTTACAGTTTTTAAGACTTATGGTTTAGGTAAGTCTAACCTAAAGTCTTAATGTGTAAATGTCAACGTAAAGTTTAACTTTTAACACAACAACAAATCATTCTTAGGTTATAACAGTGTAATTATAGTGTAATACACCATGTAATTGTATGGTACACCCTGGTAATTTATGTAGGCCTACCATAACATAAAGTCCCCAATCTCTGATCCTAAAACACTGCCTGATCATCTTAAAGCCAGACACACACAAAGCCTTGTAGTTATGCGCTACAGGAAAGCCAGACACCAAAACACTTTGATTTGTTTTCAATCAATGTCATAAACTTTCATTTCCACGTTCTTATCAGTTGGATTTTATACTGTATGTACATGGTCAGGAGTTACTCAAATGTATGAATAGTGTATAAGCAGCTGACTAAAACACACACACACACACACTCAACATTTTGAAGGAGGGCCATGGTCCTGATGTGAGCCAATCAAATGATTACAAGTAGTGTGCTGTCCTGGTTACATAAAGTGCTTTTTGTGGCTTCTGTTGATCAAAATGTACCTCAGTGGACTCCAACATAAAACCATTAACCTTTTGGGAAGAAAACACACACGTTTTCATAAAATGAGACAGATTGAACTTTATTTCACCACGGTCAAACACAGATAAATACATTTGTCATTAACATAATACAATCAATACAAATTTGACTTTTTCAGGGACCCCCATATAGAGGTTGATGACAATCAACTTACATCTATGACTTCAAACATTTCACAACAGTAAAGAGATTTGAGTTGTTATATTATACACAGAGCTTCCATCCAAAGTTGTGTCTTGTTATCATGGTGCAGGTTAAATTGTTCTCTGATTGAATTGTGTCTGTCTGTCTGTCTGTCTGAGACAAATGATGGGTAGTCATTATCAAACTGAAAATCCAAGCATCGCTTCACACTGTTGGCATCTGAAGCATCTCAGGTTCATCTTGTGAAGAAGGTGAGACAATCCATTTAGCGAGAGGCATAAACAATCAACTCTTGGAACATGATTGTTGGCGTAGTCTCCAATGGCCATCTTACTTGAAAAGATTGTGCTTGTTATACAAGACATTTCAAGTCCTGAGGTGGAACATTGGGAAAGAGAAGACAAAGAAAATAAGACAATTCAGAAATGAAAATACTGTAACCTCACAGCAACACAACTTTTGAATGGAGAGAAATCTATTGCAGTAGTGTATATTGTAAAATAATATACTTGCTATGTGTCTTGTAATGTAAATATGATATTTGTTATGTAGTTGACATACACTCTTTATGAATGAATCAGCTATTGAAATAAGACAGCATACTATCCTGCGTGTTTTGTAGCATTCACAATGTTGAAGCCTGATGCATTATTCAGGCTATAATACACAGATAATTGAGAGGATCTGGAATATGAGTATCACTTATAAACAATGCATCAGACTTCAACATTAGGAATGCTGCAAAACACTGACAAATGATATAAACCCTCTGCCATTCCCTCCTCAGTTCTCACAGGTTACTTGATAGGCCTTTGTGTTCTCAACCTATTATTTTCTCAACTTGGGATTTATTGTAAGCAACTTCAAGTTCTCTCTCGACGGTACTAAACAAACTGATGGATGTCTACGCTAAGGTACTTAAAACACAGACAGTTTTCTTAAAATCAGTCAACTCAGCATCTCTGAAAACAAAATGAAGTTGCTGGTTTTGCCTGGTAAGCATACAACATATGTTGTACTTCAGTGGAGGCTGCTGAGGGGAGGACGGCTCATAATAATGGCTGGAAAGGAGCTAATGGAATGGCATCAAAGACATGAAACCCATGTGTTTGATCTGTTTGATACCATTCCATCAATTCTGCTCAAGTCATTATCACAAACCTGTCCTCCCCAATTAAGGTGCCATCAACCTCCTGTGTTGTACTTACTTATTAGAGTAACTTTTGTCCACAACTCCACAACTGTCATGACTGGTAATGTAATGTAATGTTACAATAAACAATAACAACAACAAAGGTACGTGTGAATGGATGTTGAAGGGAACGACTAGACCCTTGACGTTAACTCACTAACTGCCTTTACTCAATGCACCACACAAGTGACCCAAATAAAATTTTTCCAAAGCCATATAACTGGGTCACGATCAGCTGTCATCAAACAAGATGAATCATTCTCTAATAGAAGAAATGATACTTAACATTGTCTAAAAGGAATTTGTCACTCCAGTTTGGAGTTTACAGAACATGACCTTGGCCTCATACACAGTGTAGATGTGCTATGCTGTAGAAGTCTTGAGAAAGCAAGCAAGGGCAGACAGCTGAGACCTTGAGACAGTTGTCGTTATGGAAACAGGCAGCATTGACATCTCTGGGTGCACAACCAGTGAAGGTCACTGGGTGACAATGGTACACAACAACTACTGAAAGAAGCAAGAATAGAGCTGTTTTTCACCTCAACATCAACCTTCAACATGTTTATTAAAAGACACCTATGCCCATGTGCAAAGTAGCATTTCAATTACAACCCTATTTGTTATAAATTTTTTCCAATTCAGATTACTGTATAGATAAAAATATATATAGCATGTCCACTATTCCATCACTCAGGGCCATTAATGTGTCACATGACAAAGCAAACACGTATTCTTTGGATTGGGGATAGCCAGAGGGGGCGAAGAAGAAGCAACACAGAAGAGTTGAATGTTATCATATTTAATAAAGACATGGCACAGAAAATACTCACTTTATTCACCTCACTTTACACTAACAAAGGCAAGGACTAAAGAAATGATGGCGTGATCTTTTTTTTGGGGGGGGGACATTTTTTCTTGTACTTGTAAAAATTACAATATGTCTAGGAGAGCAATAAAAGGTCCTACGATCAAAATGTTCTGAACACTGCAGATATAAATGTAACATAGAATCTGTATTAACACATATGGAATGCAGAACTATGTCTTGCTCTATAATGTTACATTACATTTCTAAACATTATGCCTCACTGGCTTCTGGTGGTCACTCACTCTTTGTGCTCATATCTCTGTTGCTGCTAGTGTATCTCGATACTTATCATCCAACTGCCTGAGTTTCACACACTGTTCAGCAGTTCACAAGTCTGCATGGCTTTTGGCTGGCACACACCACCCAGCTTCCCTAGGCACAAGTCATCCAGCCATATCCTATGGGCAACTGAGCCTTCACCCAGAGGGCACCTCAAAGAATTTTGGCTCCACGCATATACACCAGTTTTTATACATTGCAGGCATGGAGGTACTCCGGCCACCATTAGACCTGGTAGGGATAGAACACACACATACACACGCGTGCATACACATGCACACGTACACACACACACACACACACACACACACACACACACAAACACCACACACACAGAGCTCTAAAAAGTGAGCTCTTAAATCCACAATCTGTAAAATATGCATACCACCAACAAAAACATTGAGCTTTTTCACATGCAAATAGCACTAAATTTTGTAATGCCCAATGACATTCCATGAGAGCAACATTACTTTAAAAAAACATGATTTATGGCTAATACATTTTTCTTCAATGAAAACATAAACAATGGAGTATGTCAACATGGTATCCACACACAGTTTACAACAAAGCCATTTTAACATGCAACCAGATTCAGTTATATTTGTCTCTACTCACCTCTTTCCCTGGTTTCAGTGTAGTTGCTAGTCCAGTAGATATTTGGATGATTCAAATACTAGCAGTTGTGATACAGTCCATCCAGAAAGCACCCAAGGACCGCACCATTCCATAGAGGAGAGATGCTCCTATAGTCTAAATCAGGGATTGGCAACTTTGATGGGGGTGGGGGCCACAAAAAAACGGAACTAATCATGAGGGGCCGCTGCGGCTACTGGGTCTGCATACCCCCCTTGCAAGGAAAACATTTTAGCGGCCCCCCTTGTGACAGCAAAGAGAATTTAAAAAATGTTTTAAAGTTCATTTTGCCATAGGGCATAGAGAAAATGTTGCCATTTTAAAGCACATTTGCTGCAATTCTACACATTTTGCCATGGGGCAGAAAGAAGATTTCACAATTTTATAACTAATTTCCTGCAATTCTACACATTTTGCCATAGGGTGGAGGCAAATGTTTGCAGTTTTTAATATGATAACTGATGGTCAATGGGCCCCACCCTGGTCGGTAATTCAACCATGCTTACTACAAGTTTAGATAGCTGGCCGCTAGAATAATTTACCAATCCACCCAAAGATTGAGCTGACATGGGCTAATTGAGTGACTGCTGATGCACAACCAAATTTCGAAATTGTACATTGTGTATTCTATTATTCTAACTCTTAACAGTAAATTGAGACCCCAACTCAGTTCCAAATTATTATTAATATTTTTGAAGTTTTTTTATTGGTCAGGGGGCCTACTAAGGGGGTGCGGCCCGCTGGCAGCCAGTTGCCCATCCCAGGTCTGATTGTCTGGCTAAATTGGCTGCCCAGAGACACAGCCTCAAAATAGAAATAGCCTAATCTGGCCAATGGATTTTTAATGTATTTTTTAAAAATATTATAAAACAATGATACTGTAGCTATAACCATATATTTACACAATACACATATCTATGAATCTCTCCTCAGTAGTCATTTCCTACCAGCGGGTAGTAGGCCTTTTCCAGAGGTTCTACACCATTTTGAAGAGTAAAATAAATGCAAAATATTTGATCTGCTAGTTAAATATGCAAGTTATTATTCTGATTTTCGTAAAAACTGATATGATAGGCTTAGGCTATTGAAAACGTATGTGTATGTATTTTTTTTATTCTCTTAAATGAGGAAATAAGCCCCCCTAGGTTTTCCCGCCCAGGTTGAGAATCGCTGCCTATCCTATTCTGCCTGATTCACAGATGTTTACTTGTGTTGCCTTGGAGAGTCTGTACAAAGTTTGAAACTGATAGACTCCCGTGTTTATAAATAAATAAGGTGTTATAAACCATTATGTTGTAAAATGCGCCAAGTTCTCTGAGGAATATCCACAATGAAGCGTCTTGAGAACCAGTCAGTCATCATCATATAAAAAAGGTATGCTTCCCCCACTGCGTCTCCATCAATTATGTATCTAAACATTGGTCTTCATAGGCTACTCACTCTAGTCCTAAAACACAGTGAATCGCTTTTATGTGCATCAATGTGATCCTCTTGACATGATCGAATGAAAGCTAACAAAAGTAAGCTATTTGTTACCAGCGCCAACTCCACTGGCCCGTTGTCCTGGCTATAAATCACTTATATGCTGCTGCAAAATAGCGTAAACTGATTAATGGTATTGGTAACCTATCCTGGCTGAATGAATCCAATATCAATCCAAATAATACGGACTCTGAGGCTTTTTGTAGAGGGGTTGTTAAAAATGCATGTTTTTGTTGTTGCTTATGTGTGCGTAAATAGCCCACCCTGGATGCAATCGTTTGTATAAGCAGGGCCCCATTGCTCTAAGATGAGGATGAGGATACGGAGGGGGAATAGGAGGAGGCGGATGATGATGCTGCCACAGTGAAATGTCCTTTTCCATATAATAATCAATTACTTTACATAGGTAATTTCCCAGAATGACTTTTTCCAACTCCGCCGGTGAAGGCAGCTCTCTATCAAAATATATTCCACCAACGTTTTGAAAATGGCATGTTGCAATTGCCCTTATATGTCCTCGGTGCTACAATAATCCAAAATATAAATGCATATGGCAATCAATGATATGGAAAATTGTGAAAATATTTTCTTTAAAATGTATTTCATAATCCAATTGCGCCACACTGTGGAGTTGGTCTCTCTCTCTCTCTCTCTCTCTCTCTCTCTCTCTCTCTCTCTCTCTCTCTCTCTCTCTCTCTCTCTCTCTCTCTCTCTCTCTCTCTCTCTCTCAATGAGGGTGCGTAATTTGTTTTATTTTCGAAAGTGCTATATAATATTGGAATGCATGTCATTTAAATATTGATCTACATTGTACACAAAGTTTGGCTTTGTTTTCTAATTCAACCTATTTTTAAAGCATAGATTGTATGATTGTTCTTTTTGAAAGGCACCATATTGATCATATGCCAAGTTGTTCATCAGATGTATAAGTAAAATTATATTTAAATGTATAAAATTATAATGGTAACACTGTAGGCCTGTGAGTTTTGAGGACAAGGGTGCAATATAGGTCCAAACTATAGACCTCTGCTTCCATCTTGTGGCAACCAGGCGTAACGGTTGATTTCTCTCTCTCTCTCTCTCTCTCTCTCTCTCTCTCTCTCTCTCTCTCGCTCTCTCTCTCGCTCTCGCTCTCGCTCTCGCTCTCTCTAATATCTGCACTGTGCCACGGCACTAGGCGAATCTAATCTGGATCTTCTTAAAGGCAATAAAACTAGATTGCTTCCTTTAAATGAAAGCTCCGCTTATTATAGCTTTGAAATCCTCGTTTATTTGGAGATGTACACGATACAGAATGATTTATGTCGAGGTTCAAACGGTCAGGATGACGAAGACCCACACAGTCCCAAGTGCATATTTCCTGAAGTATTCTATTCTAATGCATATAATAGAGATGTTTGTTTTAATGTTGTTGAGACATAGCGCTGCTATTGTTCTGGCATTGAGAAGCTGCATAATTTCCTTGTGAGAATATAAGAACCGAAATTGGGTCCCAATGTGAATGTGCGTCATGGAGAATATTTCTACTTCTATATCCGCAAAAAACGTAGAACTACGACTAAACGTGATAGACCTTGAACTATGTGCTATTGAGCAAGTTAGTAATTGTTATCGAGAATAATGCGCATTAGGTCTGCACGGAGACCTGTCTTTATTATTATAGTCGAACAAAAATCATAAATAAACAAGTAGGCCTAGAGCTATCGGAGAAATGCATTTAGGCCTGCATTCGGATTATAAGAAAACGAAAATGCAAAACCAATATCCCGTGCTGTCTTATCTATTGGTAGGCCTATTGCATTCATTATATTGTCATTGTTGAAAACTACACGTTTATAAGCCTACTCTAAAAAAAAAATATGGAAATAGAAATGTCTGGAAAAGTGAACGGATAAAGCTAAGGGAAATCAGTATTGCATTCAGATTCCTGAATTCCTGAATGTCTTGTCTCGTGTCATGGGTAGGCCTATATAAATCAAGTCAGATATTTTCCATAGAGATCAGAAATATGCTATCCATGACACTGATAAACAGGAAATAAGACTGCTCGAAATTAGGAGTTTTAAAATAGTTTTGCTGCCAAGTGACCGACTAAACACTTTTGGGGACAGACAATAATCGTTCTTTGAGCTGGGATGATCGAGGGAGGAGAGCGAGAGAAAGAGAAATAAGAGGGGCTGTTGTTAGCATAGCTCTATCAAGGAAGAAGGACTCCCTGTTATCTATGAATGGGGGTTCTTTTTCCAGAATAGATATAGCACGAATTTTTAAGTCGTTTTTCTTTAAGACTACAATGCTTTATTTGAAAGCTGGACACAATTTGGGTTTTGTGAGGGATCCTTTTCTCCTTGCCCAAGCCCAGCTGTCCATATGGGATACAACGTGTACAACAAGGATCACAATGGCACCAACTAACAGGCACGACAAAAACCGAAGCATACATCTCCCTGACTCGGGGATGCACTGGTCGAGATAAAGGAACTGAATAGCACCAAGAAACTCTGACAGTCTCTCTATCCACGCTGTCTGCACTCCCACTCTGGCTCCTCGTTAATATGCACGCCTCTAACATCCACGACAACCCGCCCTAGGCCTTTGTGTGCTTTTTGTGTGGTGTACTGTATATTGTGCCACGATGGACTGCACAAAACTGCCCCGTCACAGTAGTAAATCTCGGGGCATCGGGGTTAGGGCCATACAGAAATCAACATGTTTTATTGACTTAAGCAGAACCTAAATTATGTCAACGCTGTGTTACGCGGGTTGCTATAGCCTGGGGTGCTTATCGGAATGTATTATTGTAGCCTAGTTGTGTTGTCTAGTTCTATAGTCTAACATTAATGTCATTTTATTTTTTTCACTCGAGGTTAAGGCAAACGCAAAATGCAGGCAACAACAGGCTAATCTAGAAAAATTATGTTGGAAATAAAATGAAATGCGATGAATTAGGCTATACTGCAGTGATATTGCTTATTCCCCCTTCCAAAGATATGCGCCCTTAAAAAAATTAAAATAATTGTAGGACCCTGGGTTCCTATCCAATAGTGCTATATGAAATCGAAACTATTAGCCTATAGGTCATTCAAGGAATCTATAGCCAATGGAATAAGCAACAACTTCATTGTGAAAAAACAATGCGATACAACTCGGCCATTAGCTTGTACAAATATGATTACATGAATAACTAGTTAATAGAGCGAATATTAGTGAATACGTCACCAGCACAGCTCGCAAATGTAAACGTTGCAGCCTCTATGAAGAAAATATTTGGAGTCTCTGTAGCCTGGACCAAAAGCAGTGGCCCCATGAGATAGAATTCTGTAAATAATTAGCAATTCGTGTCAATGTAGCTGTTTGTTCAATGATAGTGAGGGCGACTCCAACATCTGTTCAATAAGATCTCGGTGCTGGGACAAACACAATGCAGTTAAGATTTTGTCAGAGGTAATGAATGATTTTACCCAGGATACTGAATTGGGTCTGATAATCCGCAGTGCGCTCTGTGATTCACTTGGGACCCATTTGGTCCTTGTATCGAGTACTTTTGCTGGGTACCCTGTTTTAGATAACTATTTGGATACAGACAACATCCGTAGCCCATCCCTCTACAGGCCTATATAGCCCATCCACTAAAAGCTACAGTATAATGCATAGGCTAACATAGAGCAAGAGATATTGAAGACTATACGTGACTTGACTGATATTCCTTTCACTTTCTGTATTTGTTTGACAACAGTCACCTGCGTAAAACGGTGCATAAAATCAAAACGTCTTTGCATTAAATCCATTTTTAAAATATACCACTTCACACCCCAATACGAGAGCAATTCGAGACCTTGAAAATTAGAGCTTTTGACTCAAAAGCTTCTTAGCTGAAGAAGCCCTCTTATATTAAGTGAGTGTATTGTAGGCCCATTTCAAAAGTGACTTTAGTCTCCTTATTACTGACGTGTTCAAATTCTGAGAATTTAGAAGGATTAATTTAGGTAAAAAAATAAAGAATTCAAGTGCGCGAAAGATAAATTCCCCTCCTTTCTGTGCCACTTTACGCAACACGTAGGCTGTCGTGCCTCTCCTTACCAATGTTAAGTGAATGTATTCAATAAATCTAATAGGAGGTAGTTAAGACACGCAAACCAAAACGTAATTTCTGAAACACAGCATTTTATTAAAATCCTTATAAAAATCGGTATATTTCCCCATCAGCGCGCGATTGAACTGTTATTCACATAATCATATGGGATCTGTTACTACAGTCATGACAATTTCGCCACAAATTCTCCCTTCTTTTTTAATTGGAAATATGTATATCTCCACTTATACGATCCTGCATGTTTCTGGTTGGCAAACAATTACGACAAAGTATTTACAAAAAACAAAGGGAAAAAAGCTAAAAGTTGCCAATGTTTATTCATGGCCATAAATATTTTCGGTCCATTGTAAAAGAAGCAAGAAATCTTCTATAATTATAAAGTGGTTCTGCACGTGCTTATAACACGAAGGACAAAAAGAAAACATTTCTACAACACACAAACATACTTTACAAAATTTCACAAGAGCATTGACATTCTTAAATCTAGGGAGAGGCTGGACCCAGTTCTCTTAACGAAAACATGTAAACATGGCGCACACATTAGCCCCCCCAAAAAATGGTAAATAGGCCTATGGGTCAAGCTGCAAAATGAAAAGTCTTTATTTTGTAGTGAACCCCCTATCGTGCTCTTAAAGGGCAGCCCCGCCAGTCTCTACTAGTTCACCAAGTCCACTGTTGCGTTTGCATCAAATGATGTGCTGAAGGGAATTGTGGCGTGGTGGCGGCGCTGTACTGAGCATTATATTGCATTTGATGAAGGGTCTGGGCGCTATATGCCGAGAGAGGGAATCCAGCCTGAAATGTGGCCGCCAAGTCCTGAGCTTTAAGAGTATGACAAGGCTTTCCATCCCTGACTAAGACAGGCACGGCCACCCGCCGGGGAGAGGGGAGATGGGTCACTTCCATACCTTTTTCAGCGCGCGCTCTCTTCATTTTGTACCGATGATTCTGGAACCAAATTTTCACTTGAGTTGGTGTCAGGCGAATCAAACTCGCGAGGTGTTCTCTCTCTGGCGCGGAAAGGTATCTCTGTTGCCTAAACCGACGCTCAAGTTCGTACGTCTGTGCCTTGGAAAACAGCACTCTTCTTTTTCGCTTCTTACCGGAGTCGCTGCCGTTGCTTGAAGTTTCCTTGTCATTGTCTGGCGATTCATCCGCGGAGGGTTCTGGGGACTTGGCTGAGTCTTGAGAACTAGCTGATAGACCATGCACTGCGTGGGAGAGACAAAATACAACTGTTAAAATTTGTTTCTCGACTGAAGTGTACCTGCCAAGCACTTTTTCAAAGCAACATGTTAAAGTAACGCACTTCGTTTGTAGGCTACAGCCAAAATACAATGTTATTAGCTCATATCGTTTTTTATGTTGGGACCCACAATAATGATTCCCATCAGTCCCCAAAGAAAGTGATTCACTGAAGCAGCAACACCATGCATTGTCTGCCTACAAATCCTCATCATGCTAAAATGTAATACACACTGTCAAATTTCTGAAGACGATGTTATGTGGCTTAATAGTCGATGCATGTACAAGTCTCTATCGATCATATTCGAACCACTTAGTATAAATAGAGTAAATATTACATTATTTCAATTGTGGTAACGCCTTAAGTAGAGCGCAGCAATCAATGCACGGTGAATAAAGATGAATGCTGCACATCATTCAAGGGCACCATTGAGCCCAGACACTAAGGAAGAGAGATTCTGCATTCAATCAAGTATAGATTGGATAACATATATATGATGCGTTCTCACTCACAAAACAGGCAGATAAAGTCTTAACACCAACAGTAAGTGCATTGCAAATGAACTTAATATTCTTAAAGAGTACTTACGTGAATATTGGATACTGTCCGTGGTGGCAAGCCATCTTGTGTAAGGATTGTCACTACTATCATAAAAGGGGTTCTTTATAGGCAGATTCTGAACGTTTTCTAGAGGACTTTGCACCAAAACTCCAGTGTTTTTTGTTGTCTCCGATCCCTCGTTATCTTCCTCCGGTCCAGTGATAGATCCTTCTTCATCATTCGTGTCAGGGAGGTCCAAAATGTCCTTTACAGAAAAGCCCGTCTTTGTGTTGGTTAACGACATATTCTGGGGAAATTAATGCAGGAAAGTTGCTGCACCCGTTTGGCAATCCGCTGTTTTAAAACACAAAACACAATCGCTGTTCAGAAAAAAGGATCTCTCAGTTCCGTTCTACGTTGAACTACAGTCAAAGCAAATCATAAGCCTCTGTCGATAAACATTACCTAACCAAGTAGCAGAGGAATCAGTTTTGTAAGTCCAGGAAGAATGCCAAAGTGGCTGAAGTGCTATATCTGGCTCATGTATACTGTGCTACTGCTGGGTGCTAGGGGGAAATAAGCCATTACTGGTCCGATCAGTCCATATAAGGTTGGTCTCAACACATGAACCTGCAGTGAAAAAGCATTAAAAACGCAAAAGGTTGGCCACGTGTGGGCGGGTCTTGGGAGTCAAGTGGATGAAGACAGTGTTTGCAGATGTGAAATTGTGGGTTTTGGGCAGATCCGAGCCTCTACCATTGGTGCTTCAGAACATGATGAGTGGTATAACGTGTCAATTAATTACAAAGATGGGGAGGGCCTTTTTTACTCCCTATTTACATACAAAGGACCTCCAAGTAGCTTTACACTCTGAATACTTGAAAGCTCGTTTTAACAAATTGCTCCTGAAAAAGCTTTTGCCTTATACTCTCCGCATATATCAAATATTGAATCATTAAGCTGGAAAACGGATTTTTGATGGTTTGTACAAAACTGTGGTCTGGATGCTAGTTCGATAGCCTATTCATTTCTATCATATTTTATCTCCTAAATAAGACATTGTTAGAATTTGTAACACTAATTTATGTAAACCATTTTAGTCAATATTTTGGTTCAGGCTTAGGGACAAGGGGCTTAAATGAAATAAATCGCATTCTATTTGTTTGGAAAACATCGATCGGATATAATAAGGGCAATGAATGCTAACCTATAGACAATAATACTATTGATGAATAGCCTATAATAATAATAATAATAATAATAATAATAATAATAATAATAATAATAATAATAATAATAATAAATAATAATAATAGTATTAATAATAATAATAATAATAATACATAGTAATAATAGCAGCGTTTTAGTCGAGATGAAGAATAGCCTAGTGTTTATGCAGGCTTTTAAAGACTATATTCTAATCTTGACAATGATGGTTTTTAACGTGCTATTGAATTGAACAGAACAGGTTCTCACAGCATGCTCTAAGAACTTTTTTAAACACATTTTTCCAATTGCATTATTATGAAATTGCTTCGATGTGCGTTTTCCCCCCAGAACACAGCAGCGTATTGTTTGTGCAGGCTCCTTCGACGTGCTTTATAAGTGATCCATCGTCACCTCTTTCATTGAACGCGAAGTAGCATTGTAGATTCGTTTATTTTCCTCCCTTCAATACTTTTTTTTAGCTTCCCCTCTCTCTGCTGTTGCCCCTCTGCCTCCTATCTAGTATGTGATGTGGGTGACAATGTTGCACGTTTCTAGCAAGTCCTCTGCGCATCCTGGGTGGTCGGACCCGGCCAAACACAAATACAAACCGATTGCTAAGCTGCAGACAATGGGGGAAATGTAGACAAATGTCCGGCTCCTGTTGGAAGCTTTAGTCTGGGTGCAGTTTTTTCATTTATTTCAGTGGTGAAATAATGGATGATTGACGCCCCTGTACAATGCTTTCTAACTGTTTGGAATAAATCTGAGGTTGTTCCTAGTTGTCATGGCATTCAACTGCTTTCAATGGACTATCTCTTCATTCCGTCCTGAATCCTTCCACAATAGCCTATTAAGGAAAGTCCTTCATCTTAGCACACACACAGACGCATACATACATACACATATATACATACACAGACACACTCTCTCCTTCTCCCTCTCTAGGAAGCAGGCGAGAAAGGTGTCAAAACATCTTCTCTAGTGCCTAAACATGCCATTTACTTTACTGGCTAAAATGTATGGGGTAGCCTACCCTCCCGCCCACAGAGGCAATTTTCACGAAGGAAAGCCCGTCCTTCCACAGTTTGAAATACAAAAGATTAGAAAGATAATATCAACATAATTTTTTAGATTATTATTGTTTTATTATTATTATCATTATTATTATTATCAACACTGGATGGTGGTAGGTCTGTTTTCCTTCACCCACGGAGCTAGCAGTGCACCTGACCTGAAAGGTAAATATTTCACCAGAGCAGAGTTTTGGCATAGGCTATAGAATTAATCACACTGTCTCAAACAGCGACAATGACTCAATTGAACTGAACGGGGTTTGAGCAAATTCGAACTGTGACATAGCTAAGCCTGACCTTATCTGCCGAGTATGCTGCATAAATGCGATGTGTGAGGGACACCTTCGGGGGTATCCAGCTCTCTCTGTGTGCAGTAAACAAGCACAAGAAGTAGGTTACAACGGTGGATTTGTTTTTGTTGCAACGCCTATGTGCACATCTCATCAATATATGCAATATGAGAAGATTCCTTCATTATACAACGAGTAGCCTAATTTTATGTTCAGTAAAACTTCAGTTCATGCATTATTTATAGTCATGTCATTCCGCTTGGCCATGCTTCTTTGCGGCAAAATGAGAGAGCGCGCTGGCGTTGGTGGTAGTAGGAGCGCACGACACGGTCTGTGGGCAGTTATTGGGGATGTATTTGAACAATTGAAGTGAGGGTTTCGGCAGGAAGAGGTAAAGTGGCCGTACCTACTTCACTTCGAGAGCCATCTCCTTGTGTTTACCTGTTTACTTTCACAGGTAGCTCAAACAGGCCGCTTGCCTTTTCACTCTGACTATGGGCAGTGCATGGCATTCTTTAGCAAAGCAGGTTCAGTTAACTTGACGGGACCGATTCCTGGCAATAAGTGACTTGTAATAAATGTATGCACCGTCCAACAAGCCCACTGCACGAAGTGAGCTTAGCCTACTAAAGCTTATGTAATGAATGAATAGCCTACATCTTTTACATGATTATGTTATTACTATGGCTATATCATTTCACACTGAAAAATACAATAAAAAGCACACTTATTGCAATGATAACAGTAGCCTCGTAGTAATGATATACACAATGGAAATATTAATAATATTAATAATACTGATAATATTTAGAATATAATATTTATAACGTGTATAATAATAATAATAATAATAATAATAATAATAATAATAATAAAACGGTAATAAATCGTTTCCTCTCTCGTTATATTTAACTCAGAAAACGACGGATGCTGAGGGTGACAACACACCATCATGCCCGGCTGCCGGAGGGTCTCAGGCGCAGCGTTGACGGTGGTGAATGAGTGTATCTTCTGGTGTGTATCGGACCCAGTAATGATCGGACAGAGAGAGTGTTGATGTCTAGAAGAACTGCTCATTGCCACTGATGCACCAAAATGCAACCCTGACTATTGTTTTAAATTGGCGCCTTGTAACAGATAGAGCGAGGCTTGTGGTTTTCATTTACTGCCCAGTTGAGTGTAATTGTCGCTAAAGGCATGGATACACTCTAAACAATAAATTACCAGTGTATTTTGAATTCACATGGGAATTCCTAGCTCTTTCATCACTGGTTGTGTGTGTAACTAAAACGGAGCATGTATAAAGGTCTGTAATATTCGAGTGATATAAGTAATTATACTACACTTGAAAAAATAGGCATACTGTTGAATTTGTTTAATTGTGTTTTATGAGAATAAATAATAGAGAGCTAAGTTCTGCGGTAAACAGCTTATTTTATAAGACGGTTCCCATGCTTATAATTGTTACAATACAATACCAAACTACTGCAGACTCATGCATTCACCATCATCACATAGCCTAGGCCTAATTCATTTTCAAATTAATCAAAAAAGGCCGTCGGACGAATAGATAGTTCTCACCCAAATCTTCCCAAATTTTAAAGAAACTATTGTTCACGAATGAAGAAAGGCCTTTTATACAGTTGATTAAATAAATCTTCCAACTGAATGCATTAAGAATGCTTCAGGACGATGTATAATAACGTTGATCATTCCTTTCTTTAATCTCTGAATTTCAGTGTGTTTCGACACCTCAGGCGGGCAGTTAGGCTTTGATAAAGGTAACCCCGTTTGCCCCGAGGTGCTCATGATAAATGTATAAAGTGACAAGACCGATTCCCCTCCTCTATGATTAAAAGGCTATATATAATTGGCAGGTAAAAGTAGGCCTACATCCGGTTTATTTATGGGACTAAGTCATGGCCCGGGGAGGGTGGCCCGAGGCACAAATCATTTGGAGAACTTTGATTCCAGAAATCCAAGCACTTTTCGCTTGCGGGCAAACCCAATGCCTTTATTCGTCTCCCTTCTTCTAATGATTAAACATGTCACAACGAGATTAGCGCTGCGCCCGTGCCCAGAGGAGATGCCTTCATTTGTTAAACCACCAGTTTATTTGTAACGGTGAATTTCATGCTGCACTGTTAGTGTATGTGCCAGGCCTTTATCGGCTTCTCTGAGACAAATTGCTAAACGGTTTATTATTTTTAATCACTTCCCCCCTTCAATGTCTCACAGAGAGACTATAAGGAACAATTTGGTTGAGTCTCTGCGACCTGCTTGAAATTAATCATACGAGAAGCAACCGTTCACTCTTTGTGCATGCATTCACCCTGCAAATACGATTACATTTCCCCAAACAATTCGCATCACCTATACCAAGCAGCAAACGGCTCTGGAGTCACTAATATGACACAAACATACTGACACAGAGTCCTTATGCAGGGCAGACAATGGTGTTAAACTGTCTTTGGAGAGGCATCTGTAATACTCTAGCGGACTCTACTGACAAAGCAGTGACATGACAGGGGGAAATACATCGTTAGAATGCAGGCCTGTGTTAATGTTAGTCAGTTTTCTCATTCAATTTTTACTCAGAACAAAATCAATACTATCTAACGTCAATAATATATATATTATTTTCACGTTTTAATCCTAACTATTGCATCGATTTTACCATAGCAAAATACTATAAAGTCCTCCCATCATATGACACACAGGCAGACAACAGCACTGGAAATAGTTTATTTTTAGCATATCATTTAAGTTGTGGTTCAAGCACAGTTAAAGTGGACACGAGATTGATTTAACTATCCTATTTGTTTTGAAAGTTATATGTAGAATATGGTGGGAAATGTGGGCACAGTGACTGTCATAGTAAAACTTCGAGCGTGTAAAATAATCAACATACAATGTACCAATAGTAATTCAAAACTAGTTGTGATACACATTCAAGTGTAGGAACATCACAAATGCAATAGAAACTAGCATTAGAAAATCTAAAACACATGGACATGTAGGCTATGACATCCTGGATTTCATGTTAGAAAAGGTGCCAGGAACAAACGCACAAACAAACACAGGGACACAGCGATAAAAAAATAAACCGTATTATTCTACAACACCTGCAGTGCACAGTATCTGAGGGAGTTAAACTATTATAGGCATATTGGGCTCACCTGGTGACTGATGACTGGAATGGGACGAGTTGTGTAGCCTGCGTTAAGACAGCGCGCGGTTAATGAAATATCTCCAAATGGGAGTCAGGAGTGCGTGCAGAGATAAGCTTGATGCGGTTTATATACCCAGAAAGCAAGTGGTCCTCTTCTGATATGGTCCAAGTGCGTTTGCATAGCTGGCCAAGTGGCTCTGCTCTTGCTGACTCGCTAACATTGCATGATGTTTGTTTTCCCCCTGCTATGACGTGAAACAAAATATTGGCCATATGTTCATCCGCAATAAATTGGTCATGAGCGCAAACACTGCTCCCACTTGATGGTGCTTTTAACTGAGCCAACCAGACATTCTAGTTCAGGTTGCTTTTTGTTCCACTAAATCGTGATGTTTAAGATTGTGCTTTAGTTTTTATATGTGAAACTTAGATATTTTAAAAATGAACTGAAAATGAGCCCAGGAGTTTGTCGGTTCTTCAGACCATGGCTCGTAGCCTAGTCGTTGCGCAAAATGGTCTCTAATAAATCGCTTAGTAACCAAGGTACAACAATGCCAAGTGACCAGATGTGTCATGTTATCCATGCGACACCCCCGTTTACATTAGATACCCTGATACAATGATTGATGGCCAAGGTCACTATGATTCTTCGCAATTGTAAGCCATTCTCTCAATGATGCAGTTTACACACAGTAGTAACCTAATAACTGAATAACACATATGCAAACTGGCTTAATATATATTATAAACATGCAACAAGCGTGGAAATATGGACATTAAAGAAAATACGTATTTTACAGTTCATGCATTATATAAATCATTCGAAATGTATAGGCCAAAAAACATATCAATATTAGATTTAATCTATATCTCAATTTAAACGCGTTAATGTGTAACTGTTATAGGCTACTTTCTATGTCACTAACAATTAGGACTGTATAGACATTTATAATACAAATACAAACAATAATAGTGGTCCTCTGTAGCTCAATTGGTAGAGCATGGCGCTTGTTATGTCAGGGTAGTGGGTTCGATCCGCGGGACCACCCATACGTAAAAATGTATGCACACATGACTGTAAGTCGCTTTAGATAAAAGCGTCTGCTAAATGGCATATTATTAATAGCAACAACAACAATGATAATTATATATTTGATCAATTATATAATAATAGGCTAATATATTTTACATAATATTTTTAGGTTATAGCCAAGGGCATAGGCTACAACTATACGATCATGCATCGCACAATGCACTTCAAGTGACTAGGGTTCAACTAAGCCGTAGCCACATGAAACCACACCTTTGCATAATATCAAATAGCCTACACGTTTTGTTCCAATACTAAAATTAATCATTATGCTACATGCTGCTATTCATAGGCTACAGTAAGCAACTTCTCATCCCCGATAACAGTGCGTTTTGATCATCTCAGCAATTTAACTGTAAATTCTCATTATACACTACCGTGGGATTTCCCAAAGATATTATGTAGGCTGCAAGTGTTCATTAGTCTATTACCGAACCAGGGTTATGTTCACTGTTGTAGAACGGTTGTCAGTCATCATGCAGGCTTGGTGATAATATTCATATGTTGGCTAAGTTGTAAATATGGCTGACATTTATATATGACTCAAGAATCATAGGAAATAAGTGAACATAGGATATTTTAGCTGGATATAGAGTATCTTGTAAAATATAGCTCCAACTGAATTTAAAATCAAATAGGATATCTACGCATAGATATCTAAATGATATTGCATGGAATGAAAAATGTATTTAATTCAGAAAACTTTAGCAGATTGTAGCAACAGGACTAAATCGCTATATCTATTGTAAGGATGAGGCAGGGATGCCAATGATTGCTGTGAAGAAAGTGATATGAAGCATCATCAGCTGTGGTATTATGACACCCTGGGGGAGGACAACTTGAATCAAGGCACAATGATTTTATTGTGGGCAGTTCGGAATCTTTGCATGATAATAATGCTGTTGCCTAGTACTGCAGGAGCGACCATCAATCAATACAGAATACATTACTGATGGGGGTTTTGTGTACAGCCACTTTACTGCTGAAAGACTAAGATTATCCTCCCTGCTATCACTATGTTCAAGAGTATAGCTAAGTCGTGGGGAATACAAATAAATACATTGGCCTCATCCCACTTTTCAAATTCCACATTAAGCCAAAGTAGTTAGTTAGTTTGGATGTATTCATGAGGTCCCGTGGAGTGAGAAATACCTTCCACTCACCCGCACTGTGAACCCCCTTGTGCTGTTTGAGATTCATCATAAGTGCTCTGTTGACTAAATACAACACCTCCTGAACAGGGATGCATAAGATAGGCCCAGCGGTCAAGCTATTATCAATCCCTGGTCTAAAGCCTGATGACTAAGACACTTCAGATGTAGTCAACGGCCATATCAAGACACTGATGGCATGGCATTCTCAAATCAATCAGTTCAAGTTTTAATATATCGACCACTCGAGGAGAGCTGAGAGAGGGAGAGCTTCTCCACTCACAAATGCCAGGGAAAGTGGGGTTGATTTCCACGGGAAGATGCACGGAAAAAATTTTAATCAACATGAGGGCGCACTTGTGTGGTTTTGTGTGAGCCCTGCAGAGTGGCTGAGACTCCTGATCTGGGAGTAGTTAATATACATTACCTTTGGTTTGTATCATAGACAGGCCTCTCCTATTAAAAGGTACAGCAATTTTTCCTCAGCAATACATCCTAGCCCTGGGTGCCAGTCCTGATGAATGGAAGTCTTTGGCCCACTAAGAGCAGAGAGACAAAGTAGAAATAAAAGCCTTGTTTTCCATAGGCTGAGACAAAAGTGCCTGGTTCAAAAGATTGGAGAATAATATCATTTCTTGTGTGGTGATGGCACAATGTGGGGAGAGAGGAGCTGTGGAGTGCTGGGTGGTGGGTCCAAAAAATTCCATCTTCTCACAGTTCCTCTTGGAAAGGCAAAGGTAAGGAGACAATGGCTGGAGAGAGAGGGACTCAGTAAAGTGGTAAGGTGTTTCCAAAGAAATTAGTTTAAACTGTTATGACAATTCTGGCATTTTCCATCAACATGTTTGAATCAAGCACCTTGGATGGAACATAAAGTACATGTATCTTGGGTGGAGGATTTGAAATGATTAACTCTTGGCGTGGAATGCATTTTGTTCAGGGTTAGGCCAGTCGCTTCAATAAACAACTCAATATATTAACCTGTGTAGTATAGGCCAAGGACCTAGAATGCTGAATACGCTATTGCCACATGAGTCTTGAGACACACATTACATGCCAAATACGGACACATACATACATGCCATACTCAAGGCCTTTAACTAATGGCACCAAACTCAAAATTAAGAATGTTTCTGGTTCACTTGGTTAACCGTGAAATAACTATTTGCCCATGGAGTCACATACTGTACTGAAAAGGCAACATTGAGCAACACTTGTTGCCATTGACATAATACTAAGTGTCTATTATTTAACGCTATAATTGTCTGGAATGAAAACCAGCACTCACACTGTCTCATTGAATGGTGCAAACCCTATTTTTGACCAGTGATCAATGGAAAGACGAACAAAACACATTTACAGTGGAATGTTGAGTATGCTTCCAGGATTTGCTACATGGTCACTGTTGAAATGCCTTCAAATAAATATACTTAAAACATTAAGGCTTTCAATAGATGTCCACCAATTGTTAGACAGGGACCACATCTGTACGAGAAGGCTTTCAAAACAGTTAGGTTCGATAAGCAATGTATAAGGAGGGAGGAGCGTTGTTGGGTGCTCTTTCACTGCTATAAGAGTAAGGTAGAACACCATCCCCACACTGTCATTTTCCATCAAGGTGGACAATAAGCATTTCCCAAGGTGAAAGCTGAAGAGCAGAATCAAGTCACACAGTTATGACCAGCTCAACAATGTCTTGCTCTCTGTTGCAGAGGCCTTTATAATGGGTGGAGAAGCATAAAGAGCAAGCAGACTGTCACAATGAAATGGAAACAGTGCAGTCATGCACCTTTTCCACCCAAACGATTCCCCACGCTTCGCCATTGTTCCCCAAAATGAAGATGTGTGTGCAGTGATAAAATATTTGGTTTGCCTCACACCATAGGTTCATAGTGAAATAACGGAGCGAGGAAGCTCATATAGTATTATTGTATACATTCATAAACCTACATAATGTATGGAAAACATGGACATGGGATGATATTGATTAAAGAGCAAGCATGTACAATATCAGATGGACATTGCACAAAAGATGGCCTCATGGAAATAAGATCAGTGGGAGCCATTTTTGGACTATTCAGACAACCTTTCAGTTAAACCATGCTTTCACCAGGACCTTACATTCCTGCAAAGCTAAGATTTATGTCATTGTTTATAAATCGTTATATAAAATATCAGTTTGACCATGGAACATAAAACCTTTTTGAAAAGTATGAGTGCTCCTTGTGAGCAACAACAAAACATTGAATCATGTGCATTCTGGGATTGAAATGACAGGCGATTAGTTAATTGCAGGTAAGGTACTAGAGCCTACTGAAATGCCATTCAAGGTGTTTAGCCACTGGGATGCTCTCACTACAGCTAGTTCCACACAAGAACTATCCAGATGACATAAAGAGACAGGAATGCCAATGGTGGAGGTGTTTCCATTTATATTCAGAGTCATATTCCTGTAAAGCTTAGAGATGATCTCATGTCAAATGCTGTTGAAGTAATATGGCTACAGGTTCACCGGCCTCACCTAAAGCCTATTCTTGTGGGAAGTTGCTATAGACCACAAAGTGCTAACAGTCAGTATCTGGATAATATGTGTGAAATGCTTGATAATGTATGTGATATCAAGAGAGAGGTATATTTTCTGGGTGATTTAAATATTGACTGGCTTTCATCAAGCTGCCCACTCAAGAAAAAGCTTAAAACTGTAAACAGTGCCTGCAACCTGGTTCAGGTTATCAGTCAACATACCAGGGTACTTACAAACAGCAAAGGAAATAAATCATCCACATGTATTGATCACATCTTTACTGATGCTGCAGAAAACTGCTCTAAAGCATCCGTCGGATGCATTTTGTTGTGTTACAGCCTGCATTTAAAATGGATAAAAGTAAGATTTTTTGTCACTGGCCTACAAACAATACCCTATAATGTCTAAGTAGAATTATTGAAATTTCTACAAATTAATAAAAAATAAAAAGCTGAAATGTCTTGAGTCAATAAGTATTCAACCCCTTTGTTATGGCAAGCCTAAATAAATTCAGGAGTAAAAATGTGCTTAAAAAGTCACGTAATAAGTTGTATGGACTCACTCTGTGTACAATAATAGTGTTTAACATGATTTTTACATGACTACCTCATCTCTGTACCCAACACATACAATTATCTGTAAGGTCCCTCAGTCAAGCAATACATTTCAAACACAGATTCCACCATAAAGACCAGGGATGTTTTTCAATGCCTCCCAAAGAAGGGCACCTATTGGTAGATGTCAAAAAATAAAAATAAAACAGACATTGAATATCCATTTGAGCATAGTGAAGTTATTAATTACACTTTGGATGGTGTATCAAAACACCCAGTCACTACAAAGATACAGGCGTCCTTCCTAACTCAGTTGCCGGAGAGGAAGAAAACCGCTCAGGGATTTCACCATGAGGAGAATGGTGACTTTAAAACACATACAGAGTTTAATGGCTGTGATAGGAGAAAACTGAGGATGGATCAACAACATTGTAGTTACTCCACAATACTAACCTAACTGACAGAGTGAAGAAAAGGAAGCCTGTACAGAATACAAATATTCCAAAACATGCATCCTGTTTGCAACAAGGCACTAAAGTAATACTGCGAAAAATGTGGCAAAGCAATACACTTTTTGTCCTGAATACAAAGTGTGATGTTTGGGGCAAATCCAATACAACACGTTACTGAGTACCACTTTCCATATAATAATAATAATATGCCATTTAGCAGACGCTTTTATCCAAAGCGACTTACAGTCATGCGTGCATACATTTTTGTGTATGGGTGGTCCCGAACCCACTACCTTGGCGTTACAAGCGCCAGGCTCTACCAGTTGAGCTACAGAGGACCACATATTTTCAAGCATAGTGGTGGCTGCATGATGTTATGGGTATGCTTGTAGTCATCAAGGACTGGGGAATGGAGCTAAGCACAGGCAAAATCCTAGAGGAAAACCTGGTTCAGTCTGCTTTCCACCAGACACTGGGAGATTAATTCACCTTTCAGCAGGACACTAACCTAAAGCATAAGGTCAAATCTACACTGGAGTTGCTTACCAAGAAAACAGTGAATGTTCAAGTTACAGTTTTGACTTAAATCTACTTGAAAATCTATGGCAAGACCTGGAAATGGTTGTCTAGGAATGATCAACAACCAATATGACAGAGCTTGAAGAATTTTGAAAAGAATAATGTGCAAATGTTGCACAATCCAGGTGAGGAAAGCGCTTAGAGACTTACATAGAAAGACTCACAGCTGTAATCGCTGCCAAAGGTGCTTCTACAAAGTATTCAATCAGGGGTGTGAATACTTATGTAAATGAGATATTTCTGTATTTCATTTTCACTAAATGTCCTACAATTTCTAAAAACAGTGTAAGAAACCCTGTCCTTTAAGACCTCAGTGATGACGTCACAGCTACCACAAGCTGGCAGAGTGTTCAATTCATTAACAAGTGCAGCTCGCCACCTGCTGCTGTGAACACAAATCTCAGTTTTGGACATTATTTCCTTTCTGACCAATTTATTCATCACTGTGAGTGAATACCAGAAATGTAAGTAAGGTATTTGTTTTCCCCCTGTTTTACTGACAAAGTTGTCAATAGTTTAAGAATATTTTCGTCATTATTACAGCATTATGTATCTCGTTTTTTATGCTAACTATCTAACATTGTTTGCTAAATTTTTGCCTGTCATTGTTAGATGGTTAGTCCGATGTTGCTAGCTACTTGTATTTTTGTTTCAGTCATTGGATTATTATAACAGATGAGAGCTGTATGTATTGTTTTGTTATTTCTAAGTGAATATGTGCCTTATCTTAGTATTGATGCCATTGTATTCATGTTTATTATTATTTTCAGAGCACATCTTGTATGGATAAATGGACAGTTAATTGGATAATCACAGCTGCGTGACATAGCACATAATTACAAACGTTGTTAATCTCCAACATTAAAGAACCCTAAACGGAGGAACTGTCTCTTTCACCATCTCTCTAATAGGAGTAACTTCACCTACTCAATCAGTGTATCAATTCCAGAGGCATCACCCTCTAATTCATGGTCCTTCAGAGTCGGATTGAGTAAGCCACCCGAAGATATGGATCCAACACATACGGAAGCACCTAACCCATCCGTGCGGCCCCGTTCACAGAGAGAAAGACATCCCCCAGCTCACCTGGGTGATTATGCTGTTGAATATTTTTCTAACCAGGAACAATGGCTATCCACAACTCAGGCACCCCCCTCATTAGGACGAAGGAGTAGTTGAGCGGACATCCGATCAGTGAGGAGTGCCACAAACTCCAGATATAGTGCCCATTCATTGGTGAGCCGCTTCCCAGAACTATCCGAGGAAAGAATGAAGCTCATGGAGTTTAATGGCCTACAACCTCAGCTAGAGCAAGATCACAATGTCGACGTAGTGTCGACGCATAGCATCCAAAGCCAGAGAAGCTCAGTGACAACAGGAAGAAGCTCAGCTTCGACAGGAGGATGCTCACCGGGCCCGAGAAGCAATAGCTACACAGCTGAACAGGCAGCGGCATCTACAGAAGGTAGCTAATGAACTAGAGCTAGCCAAATGTATACACTCACTAACTGTAAATCACTCTGGATAAGAGCGTCTGCTAAATGACTAAAATGTAAAATGTAAAGTATCCTTTCTTAACGAAAAGGATGAAGGTTTTGATGCAGCCAGAACCCAGATGACTCAGTCAGAGCGGAGGAGCCCCTCACCAGCACTGTCTGATGAATCATGTGACAACTTTGTGTCAGTCCCAATGACACAACCACAACACGCCAACCTAGGAGGAAGAGGCGGAGCCTATGAAGACTCACATCATCTTCTCCTTGCCTACCTGATGCACTCATCACCAGCTCCCGTTGTTCTGTACACAGCTCCAGCTCCCGTGGTTCCGCACCCTGTTCCAGCTCCTGTGGTTCCGCACCCAGCTCCTGTGGTTCCACACCCTGCTCCAGCTCCCGTGGTTCCCCACCCTGCTCCAGCTCCTGTAGTTCCGCACCCTGCTCCAATTCCCGTGGTTCCCCACCCTGCTCCAGCTTCCATGGTTCCGCACTCTACTCCAGCTCCTGTGGTTCCGCACCCTGTTCCAGCTCCCGTGGTTCCGCCCCCTTTCCAGCTCCCGTGGTTCCACACCCTGCTCCAGCTCCTGTGGTTCTGCACCCAGTTCCAGCTTCTGTAGTTCTTCACACAGCTCCAGCTCCTGTGGTTCTGCACCCACCCAAGCTCCCGTGGTTCCACACCCTGCTCCAGCTCCTGTGGTTCCATACCCAGCTCCAGCTCCTGTGGTTCAACACCCTGGACCAGCACTTGTGGCTCGATACCCAGGACCAACACCTGCAGCTCCATACCTTGGACCAGCACCTGCAGCTCCATACACCGGACTAGCACCTGCAGCTCCATACCCCAGACCAGCACCTGTGGCTTCATACCCAGGACTAGCTCCTGCGGCTCCATACCCTGGACCAGCATCTGCAGCGCCACATCCTGCACCAGGATTTACACCATACCCTGTTCCAGGTGAACCCTACTTACCTGCGGGACAAAGCATGCCTTATCCAGCTCCAGCAGAACCAGGCTTCCATCCAGTCTTAGGTGTGCCCTATCCCAATCCAGTAGCACCATATCCTACCCCGGGACAGATGGCACCCTACCCGGAGCCTGCTTCGCCACTTGGCACGGATCAGTTGATTGCCTCATCATACGGCATGCCGAATCCGTCATTGCCCTACATCATACGGTAGAGAGAGTGACTTTGCCCTCCACAAGATGGCCCTAGATGATCAGTCACAGTACATAAACGAGCGGTATAAGTATCAAGTGCTCCTGGCCTGCCTGAAATTACATTGTGAAGTCTAGCTGGCTAAGGCCTACATGCACGAAGTAGAAGTAGAGGCCTAAGCATTGTTGTTCACTAGTTTATTCCAATTAGGGGAGGGCTGGTAGGGTTAGAAAGTAATAAAGGAAAATATATTTTAAAAAAGGATATGTGTATATGTATGTATGTATATCAAATCAAATAAAATCAAATTTTATTGGTCACATGCGCCGAATACAACAGGTGCAGACATTACAGTGAAATGCTTACTTACAGCCCTTAACCAACAGTGCATTTATTTTAAACAAAAAAAGTAAGAATAAAACAACAACAAAAAAGTGTTGAGAAAAAAAGAGCAGAAGTAAAAATAAAGTGACAGTAGGGAGGCTATATATACAATAGAATAAAGTGACAGTAGGGGAGGCTATATATACAGGGGGTACCGTTGCATAGTCAATGTGCGGGGGCACCGGCTAGTTGAGGTAGTTGAGGTAATATGTACATGTGGGTAGAGTTAAAGTGACTATGCATAAATACTTAACAGAGTAGCAGCAGCGTAAAAGTATGGGGTGGGGGGGCAGTGCAAATAGTCCGGGTAGCCATGATTAGCTGTTCAGGAGTCTTATGGCTTGGGGGTAGAAGCTGTTGAGAAGTCTTTTGGACCTAGACTTGGCACTCCGGTACCGCTTGCCGTGCGGTAGCAGAGAGAACAGTCTATGACTAGGGTGACTGGAGTCTTTGACAATTTTGAGGGCCTTCCTCTGACACCGCCTGGTATAGAGGTCCTGGATGGCAGGGAGCTTTGCCCCCTGTGATGTACTGGGCCGTACGCACTACCCTCTGTAGTGCCTTGCGGTCAGAGGCCAAGCAGTTGCCATACCAGGCGGTGATGCATCCAGTCAGGATGCTCTCGATGGTGCAGCTGTAGAATTTTTTGAGGATCTGAGGACCCATGCCAAATCTTTTTAGTCTCCTGAGGGGGAATAGGCTTTGTCGTGCCCTCTTCACGACTGTCTTGGTGTGTTTGGACCATGATAGTTCGTTGGTGATGTGGACACCAAGGAACTTGAAGCTCTCAACCTGTTCCACTACAGCCCCGTCGATGAGAATGGGGGCGTGCTCAGTCCTCTTTTTTTTCCTGTAGTCCACAATCATCTCCTTTGTCTTGGTCACGTTGAGGGAGAGGTTGTTGTCCTGGCACCACACGGCCAGATCTCTGACCTCCTCCCTATAGGCTGTCTCATCGTTGTCGGTGATCAGGCCTACCACTGTTGTGTCGTCGGCAAACTTAATGATGGTGTTGAGTCGTGCCTGGCCATGCAGTCATGGGTGAACAGAGAGTACAGGAGGGGACTGAGCACGCACCCCTGAGGGGCCCCCCGTGTTGAGGATCAGTGTGGCAGATGTGTTGTTACCTACCCTTACCACCTGGGGGCGGCCCGTCAGGAAGTCCAGGATCCAGTTGCAGAGGGAGGTGTTTAGTCCCAGGATCCTTAGCTTAGTGATGAGCTTTGAGGGCACTATGGTGTTGAATGCTGAGCTGTAGTCAATGAATAGCATTCTCACGTAGGTGTTCCTCTTGTCCAGGTGGGAAAGGGCAGTGTGGAGTGCGATAGAGATTGCATCATCTGTGGATCTGTTGGGGCGGTATGCAAATTGGAGTGGGTCTAGGGTTTCTGGGATTATGCTGTTGATGTGAGCCATGACCAGTCTTTCAAAGCACTTCATGGCTACAGACGTCAGTGCCACGGGTCGGTAGTCATTTAGGCAGGTTATCTTAGAGTTCTTGGGCACGGGGACTATGGTGGTCTGCTTGAAACATGTTGGTATTACAGACTCAGTCAGGGACATGTTGAAAATGTCAGTGAAGACACTTGCCAGTTGGTCAGCACATGCTCGGAGTACACGTCCTGGTAATCCATCTGGCCCTGCGGCCTTGTGAATGTTGACCTGCTTAAAAGTCTTACTCACATCGGCTACGGAGAGCGTGATCACATAGTCGTCCGGAACAGCTGGTGCTCTCATGCATGCTTCAGTGTTGCTTGCCTCGAAGCGAGCATAGAAGTGGTTTAGCTCGTCTGGTAGGCTTGTGTCACTGGGCAGCTCGCGGCTGTGCTTCCCAGGATGATCAGTATATGTATGATCAGTATATGTATTTATATGTATGTATGTATGTATGTATTTATATGGGTATGTATGTATGTATGTATGTATGTATGTATGTATGTATGTATGTATGTATATGTATGTATATGTGTATATATATATATATATATATATATATATATATATTTGCAAAAAATATACAGTGAGGGAAAAAACTATTTGATCCCCTGCTGATTTTGTATGTTTGCCCGCTGACAAAGACATGATCAGTCTATAATTTTAATGGTAGGTTTATTTCAACAGTGAGAGACAGAATAACAACAAAAAAATCCAGAAAAAAGCCTGTCAAAAATGTTATAAATTGATTTGCATTTTAATGAGGTAAATAAGTATTTGACCCCTCTGCAAAACATGACTTAGTACTTGGTGGCAAAACCCTTGTTGGCAATCACAGAGGTCAGACATTTCTTGTAGTTAGCCACCAGGTTTGCACACATCTCAGGAGGGATTTTGTCCCACTCCTCTTTGCAGATCTTCTCCAAGTCATTAAGGTTTCGAGGCTGACGTTTGGCAACTCGAACCTTCAGCTCCCTCCACAGATTTTCTATGGGATTATGGTCTGGAGACTGGCTAGGCCACTCCAGGACCTTAATGTGCTTCTTCTTGAGCCACTCCTTTGTTGCCTTGGCCGTTTGTTTTGGGTCATTGTCATGCTGGAATACTCATCCACGACCCATTTTCAATGCCCTGGCTGAGGGAAGGAGGTTCTCACCCAAGATGTGACGGTACATGGCCCAGTCCATCGTCCCTTTGATGCGGTGATGTTGTCCTGTCCCCTTAGCAGAAAAACACCCCCAAAGCATAATGTTTCCACCTCCATGTTTGATGTGGGGATGGTGTTCTTGGGGTCATAGGCAGCATTCCTCCTCCTCCAAACACGGCGAGTTGAGTTGATGCCAAAGAGCTTGATTTTGGTCTCATCTGACCACAACACTTTCACCCAGTTCTCCTCTGAATCATTCAAGTGTTCATTGGCAAACTTCAGACGGCCCTGTATATGTGCTTTGTTGAGCAGGGGGACCTTGCGGGCACTGCAGGATTTCAGTCCTTCACGGCGTAGTGTGTTACCAATTGTTTTCTTGGTGACTATGGTCCCAGCTGCCTTGTGATCATTGAGAAGATCCTCCAGTGTAGTTCTGGGCTGATTCCTCACTGTTCTCATGATCATTGCAACTCCACAAGGTGAGATCTTGCATGGAGCCCCAGGCCGAGGGAGATTGACAGTTCTTTTGTTTTTCTTCCATTTGCGAATAATCGCACCAACTGTTGTCACCTTCTCACCAAGCTGCTTGGTGATGGTATTGTAGCCCATTCCAGCCTTGTGTAGGTCTACAATCTTGTCCCTGACATCCTTGGAGAGCTCCTTGGCCATGGTGGAGAGTTTGGAATCTGATTGTTTGATTGCTTCCGTGGACAGGTGTCTTTTATACAGGTAACAAGCTGAGATTAGGAGCACTCCATTTAAGAGTGTGCTCCTAATCTCAGTTCGTTACCTGTATAAAAGACACCTGGGAGCCAGAAATCTTTCTGATTGAGAGGGGGTCAAATACTTATTTCCCTCATTAAAATGCAAATCAATTAATAACATTTTTTACATGCGTTTTTCTGGACTTTTTTGTTGTTATTCTGTCTCTCACTGTTCAAATAAACATACCATTAAAATTATAGACTGATCATTTCTTTGTCAGTGGGCAAACATACAAAATCAACAGGGGATCAAATACTATACGGGGGATTGGAAGTGATGCAGACAATTACATTGATGGAAGTTACAATCTATCTGCAATATTAAAGCTGATCTACCCCCTAAAAAATAAAATAAAATAAAAAGTATTTAAAAAAGGCCTACATGCACAACCGGAGAGCTTACACTGCTGCCTTACAAGCCCTGCAGGATAAGTATGGTCAGCGCCGCCAACTCGTCCAGTTGAGCTAGCCACCATCCTAAATTCCCCCGCCGTCAGGTTTGGAGATGCAGAAGCCTTCATCACCTTTGCCCTGTCTATCCACTCACTGGTAGGCATGCTCAGGACCCTTGATGGGCAGAACGGCTATGAGCTCAGATGTGGATCCCACGTCGACCGGCTCTTGAACAAGATGCCACAGAGCTACCGGGATGAATTTGTTGAGTACTGCTTCGATCGCAGCATCCACAGGACTGGCACGGACCAGACATACACCCTACACGACTTGGCAGTCTGGTTGCAGAAGAAGTCCCAGACTAAGCACATTTTAAGCCGAGCCGCAGCCCTCTATCAATGTGATATGCCTAAGCCATTCAAATAAGACCACTGTGCCTTCACGAGACAGAAGGAGAGGTCTGCTTCAATCCTCTTCAACGCAAGTGAAGATCCAAATCCCAAGGAGCCTGCTCAATCCAAGGAGAAATACAAACCCAAGCTATACTGTCCCTACTATGACAATAAAGGCTGTTCAACAACTAAACCTCACTTCTGAGCCTAAGACCAAAACGCGCTGAGGTGTATTGCCAGGAGATCAAGAAGCTGCAGACGGCAGGCTACGTGTCATTGGTGCCACCCGAGGTAGCTGAACAATCTACTGAGTCCTGGTTTATACCCCCCCACCATATTGTGCATCTCAATGGAAAGGATAGGATTGTGTTTAACTGTTCGTTCCAGCATAAAGGACAGTCGCTCAATTACCTTCTCCTCCCTGGACCAACCTTGGGAACATCCCTGCTCGGTGTCCTCCTCAGATTCCGTCAACATGCTGTAGCTGTTAGTGGTGACATCAAAGGCATGTTTCATCAGATCCACCTCTTACCAGCTGACAAACCGGTGCTACACTTCATCTGGCGGAACATGCATAGAACTGAAGAACTGAGCATTTATGAGTGGTAGGTCTTGCCATTTGGCACAACTTGTAGTGTCTGTTGCACCATCTAAGCTCTGCAGCGACATGTTCAGGACAGGGTAGAAGCCAACCAAGACTTTGTGAAGTCAGTCGAGGCGTCATTCTACGTGGACAACTGCCTCCGAAGCATCCCCTCTGCCGATGAAGCAAGATACCTTGTTAACGGACGGTGACAGTTGCTCCAGACTGGAGGCTTTGAGATATGCCAGTGGGATAGCAATGTACCAGCTGTCATCGAGCAGCTACCGGCCGAGGCCAGATCAGAAAACAGAGAACTGTGGCTTTCCCAAAGTAGCACGGTTCGCCAGGAACCAACCACGGGGCTATGTTGGAACTGCCTCAGAGACTCCATGGGATACAAGCACCGCACTGTAGAGAGCTCCAAACCTACAATGAGGAATATCTACAGCGTGTTCGCCCGTCAATACGACCCGCTAGGCTACATCGCACTTTTCATAACCCAGCCAAGGTACTCGTCCAGGACCTGTAGAAAGAAGGGATAGGTTGGGATGACCCCATTCAGACTCAGAGCCTGCTGGACAGATGGCTTGTATGGGAACAAGATATTCCTGACCTTGTCCAGATGGAACTCCCCATGTGTCAGAGAGAGCATATCGTTCTGTTGCCTACATGCGGACTGTGGATAACCAGGGACACATTTCCTTCGTTCTGGCCAGGTCTCGCATTGCGCCAAAGAAGCAGCTGTCGATGCCACACTTGGAGCTGAGTTCTGCCCATCGGACAAATCATCCTCTGGTCTGATTCCACCACAGTCCTTCATTGGCTCAAGTCAGAATCTTGTAGATACAAGGTCTTTGTAGGAACTCGTGTTGCAGAGATTCAGAACCTTACGGATGTAGCCAACTGGAGGTATGTAGATACCGCAAACAACCCGGCGGGTGACATCACTCGGGGCAGGACCTTGATAGAGCTGGCCCAACTGCATCGATCGCACCAAGGCCCTGAGTTCCTCCAACGCTCAGAAGATCAGTGACCTCCAATGCCTTCTGCTGACCCGGAGCCTGATGACAGCTAATTTAAGAAATCAGCCTTCTGTGGACATCAGTTCCAGTCCTCAGTTCCCAGATACAGTATCAGCAATTTCTATACATGGAAAGAACTCATGACCTCACGCAACAACTAGATCCCTACACGGGGAGGCCGATCCACTCTCCAGTTCACCCAGCGAAGCAGCAGACTACATACCCGCAGAGAACCTTCTCCTGAAGAAAGCTCAGATGGAATCATTTCTTGAAGAGGTCAAGGCCGTCATGTGAATCCGGTCTATACCTTCTAACAGTCGTCTGGGTCCCTTGTCTCCTGAGTATGATAAGGATTCAGGACTCCTTAGAGTTGGCGGTAAACTGCACGGAGCAGAGCACCTGGAGATGCTATTCTATGCACCCCATCGTCCTGGATCCGCATAATCTGCTGACTAAGCTACTCATTCAAGATTTCGAAAAGACTCTCCTCCATCCCGTCCCAGAGAGGGTTCTGGCGGAACTGTGTCGTAGATACTGGATTCTGCGGGGAAGGGAAGCCATCCAGAAGTTTCAGCACACCTGTTTGCAATCCCAAAGATGGCGCACAAAACCTGAAGTTCCTAAGATAGCAGATCTACCTCCTGCTCGTCTGCAACTGTACAAGCACCCCTTCTACCAGAGTGGATTGTTTTGGACCACTCAACATAAAAATTGGACGTTGCAACGGAAAGTGATGGGTCATCATCTACAAACGCATGACCAGTCGCTGCAACCACCGGGACCTCCTGGAGAGCCTGGATGCCGATGCCATCCTGATGTTTTTAAGACGCTTCATTGCACGTCGAGGCATGCTTTTCGAGCTTCTTTTGGATAATAGTACGAACTTCGTTGGAGGAGACTGAGAACTGCGAGAGGCCTTCAAAGTGATGGCCCCCCCACCTGAAGGAACAGTTGGCTGAACAGAGGATAACATTCCGGTTCAATCTGCCAAGTGCTCCTCACTTTGGTGGAACGTAGGAAAGAGAAGTGAAATCAGTGAAGACTGCTCTCAAAGTCATACTGAAGGAACAGACCGTCACCGAAACCGTGCTCCGCACTGTGCTTACCGAAGTGGAGGGAATCTTGAACGCAATCTCATCTCACATCTCCTCCGATGTCGCGGACACAGATTCCGTCACACCGAGCCTCTTACTCATGGGATGCTATGACGCATCTCTTCCTCAGGCTTTGTATGACTCCAGTAACATCCTAGGGAAACGCCGCTGGATGCATAGCCAAGTCCTTGCCGATCACTTTTGGTCCCAGTTCGTTTGTTACTAACTGCCAAGTCTACAGGAAAGACAGAAGTGGAGGAAGGATGGAAAGGAACTTACTGTGGATAAAGTGGTTCTCATCGTGGACCCTGAGCTCTATCGAGGGGTCTCTGGCCTGTTAGGAAGGTGACTCATACTTACCCTGGAGCTGATGGATGTATTAGGACTGTTGCTATCCAGGTCAAGGGTCGGAATCACACTACCAGTGGCCCGGCTGGTGCAGCTCCCAGCCATTCTTGATGACGATGATGAATAACCTGTCACCTAGGACAGACTTTCCATCTGGTTAGAATGTCGTAGCAGACATTCGGGGTGGCTGTGTAAGAAAGCCGGTCCCTTTAAGAACTCAGTGATGACGTCACAACTATCACAAGCTGGCAGAGTGTTCAGTTCATTAACAAGCTCGCCACCTACTGCTGTGAACACAAATCTCAGTTTTGGCCATTATTTCCTTTCTGACCAATTTATTCATTACTGTGCGTGAATACCATAACTGTAAGTAAGGTATTTGTTTTCCCCCTGTTTTACTGACGAAGTTGTCAATAGTTTAAGATTTTTTTTGCCATTATTACAACATTAAGTATCTCATTTCTATGCTAGCTACCTAACATTGTTAGTTACATTTTCGGCTGTCATTTTTAGCTGGTTAGTCTGATGTTGTTAGCTACTTGTACTTTCGTTTCAGTCATTGGATTATTATAACAGATGAAAGCTGTATATCTTGTTTTGTTATTGCTAAATGAATATGTGCCTTATCTTAGCATTGTATTGTATTCATGTTTATTATTATTTCCAGACCACATCTTGTATGGATAAATGGACAGTTAATTGGATAATCACAGCTGAGTGACATGGCACAGAATTGCAAACATTGTTAATCTCAAATCAACATTAAAAAAACTAAACTGAGGAACTATCTCTCTCACCATCTCTCTAATAGGAGTACAATCTCCATAACTTCAGCTACTCAATCAGTGTATAAATTCCAGTGGCATCACCCTCTAATTCAAACATGTTTTCACTTTGTCATTATGGGGTATTGTGTGTAGATGGGTGAGGAAAAAATCTAATGAATCCATTTTGAATTCAGGCTGTAACTAAATGTGGAATAAGTCAAATGGTAAGAATACTTTCTGAAGGCACTGTGGTGTATAAGAGATCATACAAGAGGTTTTGTAGTGATTCCTATGTTGAAGATGTAAAGAATATTTGCTGGTCTCTTGTGTGTAATAAGGAGCAACCAGACGCTGCACATAATGCATTTACAGTGCATTCAGAAAGTATTCAGACCCATTGTCTTTTTCCACATTTTGTTACGTTACAGACTTATTCTAAAATTGTTTTTTTTTTTATTCCCTTCATCCATCTACACACAATACCCCATAATGACAAAGCAACAACTGGTTTTTAGAAATGTTTGCAAATATATTAAAAAAAAACAGGAAATATCACATTTACTTAAGTATTCTGACCCTTTACGCAATACTTTGTTGAAGTGCCTTTGGCAGCGATTACAACCTTGAGTCTTCTTGGGTTTGACGCTACAAGCTTGGCACACCTGTATTTGGGGAGTTTCTCCCATTTTTCTCTGCAGATCCTCTCAAGCTCTGTCAGGTTGGATGGGGAGTGTCGCTGCACAGCTATTTTCATGTCTCTCCGGAGACGTTAGATCGGGTTCAAGTCCGGGCTCTGGCTGGGCCACTCAAGGACATTCAAAGACTTGTCCTGAAGCCACTCCTGTGTTGTCTTGGCTGTGTGCTTAGGGTCGTTGTCCTGTTGGAATGTGAACCTTCGCCCCAGTCTGAGGTCCTGAGCACTCTGGAGCAGGTTTCATCAAGGATCTCTCTGTACTTTGCTCCGTTCATCTTTCCCTCGATCCAGACTAGTCTCCCAGTCCCTGCTGCTGAAAAACATCCCCACAGCATGATGCTGCCACCACCATGCTTCACTGTAGGGATGGTGCCAGGTTTCCTCCAGAGGCTCAGTAAGGCTCAGTAAGGCTGGGCAGCCAGCTCTAGAAAGAGTCTTGGTGGTTCCAAACTTCTTCCTTTTAAGAATGATGGAGGCCACTGTGTTCTTGGGGACCTTCAATGCTGCAGACATTTTTTGGTACCCTTCCCCAGATCTGTCCCTCGACACAATCCTGTCTCGGAGCGCTACGGACAATTCCTTCGACCTCATGGCTTGGTTTTTGCTCTGACATGCACTGTCAACTGTGGGACCTTATATAGACAGGTGTGTGCCTTTCCAAATCATGTCCAATCAATTTATTTTACCACAGGTGGACTCCAATCAAGTTGTAGAAATATCTCAAGGATGATCAATGGAAACAGGATGCACCTGAGCTCAATACTTGTCTTTGTGAGAGGGATTGACTGCTCAAGCGACTAGCGCACAGCTCAGACACCCATGCATACCCCACAAGGCATGCAACCAGTGGTCTCTTCACAGTCCCTAAATCCAGAATAGACTCCGGGAAACACACAGTACTACACAGAGCCATGACTACATGGAACTCTATTCCACATCAAGTAACTCATGCAAGCAGTAAAATGTCATTTCAAAAACAGATAAAACTACACCTTATGGAACAACGCGGACTGTCAAGAGACGTACAGGCACACACACGCATACTCACACACACGTTAGCACACACACTGTACACACACGTACATTTTAATATTGTTGTGTGGTGGTATTGGACATTTGTGCTGTGGATATGTAGTGGTATGGTGATATGTGATGTATATGTTTTTTGTTGTTGTTGTAGCAATAGGCCAATATTAGTGGTTTAACATGCTACTACTCAATACAGTAATGGTTCTCCATAGAACGATAAACTTTGGATGTGTAAAGATGGTTGAATGTGGTTGTTGAGGTTCATTTTTGTTGAAATTATTATAACACAGCCGCGTAGACACATGTGGGCCCGGGCCCACCCACTGGGGAGCCAAGCCCACTGGGCAAAAACTGATTGAATCAATGTTGTTTCCATGTAATTTCAACAAAATAATTAAATGTGATGACATTGAATCAATGTCAAAAACTGATTGGATTTGCAAAAAGTCATCAACGTAAGGGAATGTAGTATTTTTTACCCAAATTTGAACCTAAATCCAATGACAGGGTGAATTTCCTTTTGTTGATTTCACATTGAATTCATGTTAGTTGACAACTCAACCAAATGTAAATCAAAACTAGATGTTGCACTGACGTCTGTGCACAGTGGGTTTCTACTTGCCAGTGTTCCAAACGGGACATTATTTGTCTTTTTACCTAAACATGCAAACACCATCAGATAGAATTCATAGCAAGCAGTGGACTAAAATTAAATTCAGATGAACTGGAATAACATTCACTATCATGGGATGGGTGGCCAAAAGTAACTAACTAAAAGCCACACCCCCAATAAGCCACGAATGTGACCGCATTGCGGCATAGGTCACTGTGCTTCTATGGCTATATGCACCATGCCACTGCTTATTTAATTTGTTCATTTAGCAAACAAGACAGCACATAATCCAGTGACTTTATCACAGTCAACACACCTATATTTGAGCTTTAATTAGCTTTAAAATGCAACATCTTCTCTCAGCCTCATGGCAAAATGTATAGAATAGCATGAGATTAGCTATAAAACTGCACATTTGCCTCTTTACCCCATCGCAAAATGTGTAGAATTGCAGAAAATGTGCGTTAAAACAGCAAAAATATTCTCTCAGCCTCATGGCAAAATGTGTAGAATAACATGATTCGCACACCCACATTTCTGCCGGCCCACCCACCAACGAATTTCTGGCTACGCTACTGTCATAACATCATTATAACAGCACCACTCTTAGAATTTGCACTTTTAACTAGCCTTTGGTATGGTTAGCACTTAACTTGTTTCATATCATGACACATTTACATGACTTGGACTTCATAGTTGATATAAAGAGTCTTCAAACAAAGAATTAAGAATCTTATCCTTTGCATACACAACAAAGAGTAGTAGGCCTATTATGCAATGTGTCCTTCATATCCAATTTATTTTAATGCTACATTTAAAAGTATATTGAGAGCTGTATCGAAGTGCCTTTGAAGGTAGGAGAAGACTTATCTACTTTGTTCATTAATACAAAGAAGAATCTTATGAAATGTTTCACTCGAGAGCAGATTAAATGGTATGGAGCTCTAAAGAATTTTATGACAATGCTCTTTCTGATAACGGCCAATTGTTCAATGATGACAAGTGAAATCCCCTTGAAATGTGATTGCATGTGATTAAGTTGTCTTCTGTCAGGGAGAAGTCCTGTAGAATTTGTAAGCAAGACATTTAGCTCACTTAGAAACAAACAAATAGTTTTTTTGTTTTTTAAAATATATTATAGCCCCCCCTTGCCTTCTGGAACCCTATACACCTACAGTATATACCCTGTATCTGTAGAAGGCATATTGTACCAGTATCAACTCTTTCTGACTGACTAACTTTATAAACCTCAGATATTTTTTTTTGATAACAGTTCCTATGTACTACATGTGCTAAAACTGTAGGCCTATACTAAATCTGACATAGTACGCACTAAGCATACAGGAATCTAGCTTTTGAAAACTACTAGAGTCTCAGGGTTTATATTCTGATCTCAAAAATGTATGTTGAAGTGAAAATAAAAGCCTTTTCGGGCCTTAGATGGTGGTGAAATCAGCAATGACCACTCATCAGTGAGTCACACCTGGTAATCAGTGCTTGCCTCTCTGCATTGTAGACCTTATAGTGTGTTTTTGAGCAGTTGTGTGTGTGTATGTGTTTGTGTGTTCATAGGCTTCAGAAAGTAGTCCGTATGGTGCACAGTGAAACCTCAAGACCCAATCCAGATACATCACCCATAGAGCACAATGGAGCGAAACAGGAGGGCCTAAAAGGATGTAACACTCACCTTGAACCAGAACACTCCATGAAGAAGCAAGCATTACCCATCTGCACATTTCTGAAGCCTTTTGATTAACAATGTGTCCAAAATAAAAGCAGAAAAGGGAAAATGCAATTTAGAAATGTCAATGTTGCTTTTACAGATGGGCTGCCAACATATCCGGATAATGAAGTTCTAGATATTCTTTTATGCAAGCCCACGATGGCAATTAACATGTTTTGTGGAGAGGTGAAAACTTTTTTCGTAGGTGGTGAAGATAGATAGAAATCCATTAGAGGAGGTAATAAAATTGGACTCCCATTATAAAAAATTGAAAGGATGCTTTTATAAGGTGATATCAATTGAAGAATAAACCTCCAAGGGCAAATTAATGACTGAGAACTCATCTTTAATTGGCCATCTTGTTGGTTTATATGAATACAACTCCATAAAAAAGGTAAGGCC
This sequence comes from Coregonus clupeaformis, assembly GCF_020615455.1. Classification (NCBI taxonomy): domain Eukaryota; kingdom Metazoa; phylum Chordata; class Actinopteri; order Salmoniformes; family Salmonidae; genus Coregonus; species Coregonus clupeaformis. The sequence continues at coordinate 29,915,272 of NC_059220.1, forward strand.
CATCCACATTTTCCTTTGACTGCATGGCAAGGCCCTCTTGAGCTATGGGTTCTAGAAAGCAAGGGGGGTTATAATATTGACTAAAAATAACAATTTGTGCATTTCTAAGCTAGCTAAATGTCTTGCTTAACGCAATGTAAAACACGATTCTACGTGGTCCACTGAGTTTAATGATTGTAGGAAGCTGAATAAGAATAACAATGCCTGTTAAGAATAACAAGTATATTTTCAAACTCTTAAAAGTTTGAGAGTAACCTATTCTTTATTCTTAATTTTACAGTAACATGATTTACATGTTATGTCTTCACCTCCAACTTTACAAACATAAATGTATAATACACTTGTTGTTTCAAGCAGTGAACTCTGGGGCTGAAGAAAATTATATTTGTGTGATCAAAATACTAATGAAACCATTATATGTGAATGCAGCAGCCATGAGAATAGAATATAATGAACAGAATGACATTCAAGTGACTATTTGCCAAGGGGAGGATATTTATTCTGCACATAGACCAGCTCAATGTCTATTATAGAACCTGAATGAGGTATCTAAGCTATCACAAAGTTTATTCACCATTACTATGGTGGACTATTCCTAATTTCTCCATATCCATTCCCCAGAGTAATCACAATGTATTGGTCTGTGATTTACAGACTACTATCTAAGTGTGAATCTCATGCCAGTTTCCCTCAGGGCCTAGACTAGACTGTACTTCTCCCTACTCCCCTCTCTGTCGCCATCTAATGGTGGGAGTATATTCAATCTAAGCCCTGGAGCCCAGCTGAGGAAGAGTAGCAGCAGCAGCACATCGTCCCCTCTCAGGTAATTACTTCTTTTATCCCGGAACCACAAACAGCTACTTTCACATTGGACATCCAGCCGTCCTAATGGCCCATTATTTAAATAAATGGGGGTAACAGTGTGGGGTTGGTGACCCCCTCAGAGCCGGCAGGCCTCTCCATACAGGCACACCTGCTTAGACAAGGTAACGTTTATAACTGACACCTTCACGGGCCACAACAAAATGGCTGGCAGGGTCAGTGCTGGAGGAGCACACAGGGCCCATCATATTGCAAACATATCCATTTGCTAAAGCTTTGCTCTTGTGGTTGCCAGGCTACCAACTAATATACGGTGACCAAGCGCGCGTCAGAAAAACAGAAGTAAGATGTTGACTTTGAGATAAGTACCTCTTCAAATTAAACAGCGCCATCACATTACATTGAAAAATAACATTTCCAGAGGTCAACTTTAAATGGCTCCCATTTGGCAAAAAAAATCCTTGTGTACTTTAACTCTCTAAAATCCCAGAATTTGCATACCAGTTGTGTTAGTTAGGACCAATTAATCATTAATGTTTTAATTGCGTAGAATGAAGGGGATAATATCATTCTACCAAATTTTTTTGGTCTGTGCTTATGTCAACTGAACACTCAGATGTCTCCTTATTAAAGTACACCAAAATATCATTATGTCCTGCGCTGTCTAAACATTGTTATCGTGCTGTTCTAGGGAATATTTGGTGAATTGGATATAGGAGAGGGTTAGGCCTCTTATGGCTAATGTGATCGGTCACACTTACACACTGATGGTCAAGGCATGTCAACTCCCTCTCTCAATGTTCCAGAGTCAAGGTTCAGGAAATGTTTTTTTGATGGAGCTGATTGCACCACCAACCACACTCACCATGAAGTGAGTTGTCCATTGGGCCTGTTGGGAAGCAACCAAAGCAGAAACAGGGCCAGAGTGATGCTCACTAGTGCAATGCCCCCCCACCCCCCCCACTCCTAATTTGAATGTTCCTGAAATCAAAGGGTCCAGTCTACCCTCGTTTTAGATTAAGTTATACATTGTTAATATATGTATTATTTGGTCATTTTCTGATAATAAATAGGCCACATCACCCAAACTCCTCTGATGGCCAACTCCCATGAGTGCGTTGGACCCCCAGTCCACCAGATAACCCTTGGAGTGGGGGTCTGTCGAGGAGGGGGGTACTTAAAACGTCCATTCTGGGTTCAGGAGTCGGTGGCATGATGAAGCCTTTTTCTTACTAACTCTTCCACGAAACTCCCATTACCTGGAATGGGCCCAGTGAAAGGAGAGGCTGATGTCACCGGGGAGGAGGTATTGATTGACCGGGAGAAGCAGAGGGCTATGCAATTAAGAGACAGAAAACATACAGCGTCAAAGACTGTGTACATAAAGAGACTCTTCAGTGGGGCCACACAAAGGCCAGGCCAGGGCCCATTCAGACTTTGTTGTTCCAAGTTGGTCTGGGGTCTTCTCCAAGGACTGAGGGCCTGTGTGGGGAGGACACTGTATGTTGCTAGGATGTCACTGAGTGGCTGAAGAGAGCAGAGCTTCCATTGTCTGGAACTATCAGGGTGTCAGGTAATTACGGACGATAAACATCTCAAGGGGGGACCAACTGAGATAACCGGAGACTGCCTCTTCACAAACCATTCTCTTTCTTTTTCCTTCTCCACCTTTTTCTCTTTCTAGAATGCTGTGTAGGAGTAATAAGTGGAGACAGACTAACAATATGTGATGTGGCTCTAAACCCTTCATGGTATAGGAGCCGAGCGCATTTCTATGCCTGAAAAGAGGTCATATATGGGGTTAGAGGATTGTAGATATTGGCTATAAATGCATTTGATGCATAACACAACTATTTTTCATTAGTTAGTCAAAAATAGGTAGGAGTAAATTCTTTACACTTCTGGATATGTCCTTTATTTGAGGAAATAGAGAATTTTCTGACATAAGGATGTAAGAGTGTAGAGTTGTTGAATCTATTTGAGTCACGGTAGAGTGGTAATTAAATGAATTGAGTCTCTCCTTAAATCTGTGGGTGATTTTGAATAGGGCTCAGCCAGACTGCATTTACACACAAGCACAGAATTCCACACTGTTTATTTACCAAATGCCTTTTCCCCTCACCCTTTGTATGCTGAATGATTTCTGAGAACTGCTTGTGAAACATAATGTGAAAATAGCCCAAGCCTGCAGTGTGCCCGCTCATTCAAATGGTATGCATTGTGAAAACGTCCTGTGTTAACACCAATATAACTGAACTCTGCATCTCTCTGTATCTACAGTGTATGTGCTCACATCAGCTGCCAGTAAATGGTGTAAAGACATACAGTATGGATTTTATTTCAGCAGGAATGAATAGGTCCAGTGTGAGGAAGTGGCTCCTCACCTAAAGACATTCTGGTTTTATCGTATTTATTTATTTAAGAGCAAGTTGTGTTTTGTGTATGTATTTAGTCACTCATTCACTTACAAATCTTTAACAGTTCTAAAGTTATCACTTATCCACCATCTCAACCTCTACAGCAAATTGTGTTCATGTGTTTAATTGTTTCTTTGTTTCTGTTGGCTGAGATCTAATGATGTGGCTAATTGAGGTTGGGCCCCCCAGATAGCATATGGAACACGTCATAAGCCATGAAAGAAATGTTTAGAATTACAGGAAATTAGTGTTAAAACTATAAAAATGTCTCTCAGTCTCAGGAAAACTGTGTAGAATAGCAGAAAATTAGCTCAGAGATTCTTGAAAGTCAGGACAATCTTTGATTTTTTTTTCTCTCAAAACTGTGATTCCGGAGATTTGGTCAACTCCGTCAGATTTGTTTAAAATGAATCAGGAATGAGCAGGGTCAACTATACAAAAAGGACCCCTTATTCATGCAATTACACGTAGTGCAACAAGACCCCTCATGGTCTGTAAAGTTCTCTACTTTTGATAGATTTAAACAAACAATATTGGAATCACCATGGTCACAACCATACATTGTCAACTCCATCTGGCTGATAGATTAAGATAGAATATGAATGTTGGTTCAAATATATTATATTTAATTAGGTTTTAGTCAAAGCAACTGAGGGAGAAAAAAGAATTGCTACTGTGTATACCACTTGAATGAATAATTTTTTTTTTGACAACTCCGTAAAACATTACCTCCATCAGATTTTTGTTTAACGTCAACTCCATCGGAGTGCTGATAGATCTGATAGAATGGTTATTTTTATTGGGGATTTTCAAATGAATAATTTTCCTCATTTTACAAATATTGGTATTGAACTTTTATTTTTAGAGGCAAAAATACGTCTGTTTTGAGTATCTATTGTCAACTCCGTCAGTGGCTTGTCAACTCCTTCACCAGGACCATTCACAGTTGAGCTCACTCAGTTTAGCTCAATGCTGATTGGCTATTCTTTTATACTTTTTTTATCAAGGGATGCCAAACTCTTGCTGGCTTCCCTTGCTATTGAATTCAATGCTATGGCCGGCAACAATGTTATACTCTTTTTGGCCAGACAGCATCAGATACATGGGCTACACATACTGAGACAGTGGGGCGCTGTTTTGCTCTCTCGGATGCTTTCTCCAGTGCGATACATTCAACCACTTGCGATTTTGTTAACATTTTTGGGGAAGCCTGGCTTCCCTTGACATCCATGAATACAAGCCACTGATGCTGGGTTGAGTTTAGCCCTTTCCTGCATCAAAAGTGTTATTATAAAAATAGTTGTTCTAAGAAATTCAATTGACAGAAGCACCCCAGATTCATCATCACTTTCCATCATCATATCTCTTATAATAATAATAATTAATCATTTAGCAGACACTCTTATCCAGAGCGACTTACAGGAGCAATTAGGGTTAAGTGCCTTGCTCAAGGGCACATCGACAGATTTTTCACCTAGTCGGATCGGGGATTAGAACCAGCGACCTTTCGGTTACTGGCACGACGCTCTTAACCACTAAGCTACCTGCCGACTCTTCTATGTCGACTACGTACAGTAGATGATCACACATAGTGTGTGTTACTACTACTTGATGTTGTGTTGCTGTAGTGCCCCTGTGTTCATCCTGTGTTCTACCTGTGGGCTGTAGAACCAGTGATGAGGAGGACGCCTTCCATCCACTCACAGAGACACTGGGAAAGGTCGACACTGTCGACCCCTGGCACCCTGCATTTGAACCCCCACTTCTCCTGGAGACATAGAGCCCCCCTCCACCTCAGGTGGGGTCACCTGTCCTGATGGGCTTCCTCTGAACCCCCTCCCCCTACACACACACACACACACACTCACTTTAACACAAACACACCCTGTGCATCTGTCTGTACCCATGAGCACAATGACGGCGAGCTCATCCGTCACCCAGGTGTCAAGCGGAATGTGCTCCGCCGCTAATTTCTCCCCTCATCCTTGTTTCTTCATCAAATGGAGGCCACTGTCTGCCTGTTGTCGGAAACTCATTTGCATTTTCTCATTAGCCAGCTACTTTTATCATTCAAATGTGTACAATATCGCTCTTCCTCTCCATGGGCGGTGGCCGAGGGCTAAACATCCACTTCATAGGCCACCTGAAGATGCAGCAGGATCCCTCCCAAAAATATTTATTCTCTGTGTTCCGTGTACACTACATTTAAGGCTGGATCTCACATTTACAAATCAAATCAAATCAAATTATATTTGTTACATGCGCCGAATACAACAGGTGTAGACCTTACTGTGAAATGCTTACTTACAAGCCCTTAACCAACAACGCAGTTCAAGAAGTAGAGTTAAGAAAATATTTACTAAATAAACTAAAGTAAAAAAAAAGTACAAAAGTAACACGAGGCTATATACAGGGGGTACCGGTACAGAGTCAATGTGCGGGGGAACAGGTAGGTAGGGGTAAAGTGACTATGCATAGATAATAAACAACGAGCAGCAGCAGTGTAAAAACAAAGGGTGATGGGGTCAATGTAAATAGTCTGGATGGCCATTTGATTAATTGTTCAGCAGTCTTATGGCTTGGGGGTAAAAGCTGTTAAGGAGCCTTTTGTACCTAGACTTCGCGCTCCAGTACCGCTTGCCGTGCGGTAGCAGAGAGAACAGTCCATGACTTGGGTCCATGACTTGTAGTGCCTTATGGTCAGATGCCGAGCAGTTGCCATACCAGCCGGTGAAACTCTCAGCCCGCTCCACTACAGCCACGTCGATGTGAATGGGGGTGTGTTCAGCCCTGTTTTTCCTGTAGTCCACGATCAGCTCTTTTGTCTTGCTCACGTTGAGGGAGTGGTTGTTGTCCTGGCACCACACTGCCAGGTCTCTGACCTCCTCCCTATAGGCTGCCTCATCGTTGTCGGTGATCAGGTCTACCACTGTTGTGTCGTCAGCAAACTTAATGATGGTGTTAGAGTCGTGCTTGGCCACGCAGTCGTGGGTGAACAGGGAGTACAGGAGGGGACTAAGCACGCACCCCTGAGGGGCCCCCGTGTTGAGGATCAGCGTGGCAGATGTGTTGTTGCCTACCCTTACCACCTGGGGGCGGCCCGTCAGGAAGTTCAGGATCCAGTTGCAGAGGGAAGTGTTTAGTCCCAGGTTCCTTAGCTTAGTAATGAGCTTTGTGGGCACAATGGTGTTGAACACTAAGCTGTAGTCAATGAACAGCATTCTCACATAGGTTTTCCTTTAGTCCAGGTAGGAAAGGGCAGTGTGGAGTGCGATTGAGATTGCGTCATCTGTGGATCTGTTGGGGCGGTATGCAAATTGGAGTGGGTCTAGGGGTTTCTGGGATGAAGGTGATGGTGTGAGCCATGACCAGCCTTTCAAAGCACGGGGCGGTATTCATTTAGGCAAGTTACCTTCGCTTTCTTGGGCACAGGGACAATGGTGGTCTGCTTGAAACATGTAGGTATTATAGACTCAGTCAGGGAGAGGTTGAAAATGTCAGTGAAGACACTTGCCAGTTACACGTCCTGGTAATCCATCTGGCCTAGCGGCCTTGTGAATGTTGACCTGTTTAAAGGTCTTGCTCACATCGGCTACGGAGAGCGTGATCACACAGTCTTCCGGAATAGCTGGTGCTCTCATGCATGCTTCAGTGTTGCTTGCCTCGAAGCGAGCATAAAAGGCATTTAGCTCGTCTGGTAGACTCGCATCACCGGGCAGCTCGCGGCTGGGTTTCCCTTTGTATTCCGTAATAGTTTGCTACATCCGACGAGCGTCAGAGCCGGTGTAATAGGATTCAATCTTAGTCCTGTATTGACGCTTTGCCTGTTTGATGGTTCGTCTGAGGGCATAGCGGGATTTCTTATAAGCGTCCAGATTAGCGAAAAGAGCACTTGTAGTATGTCCAACAAGAACAGGCCTACTGGTTTGATATTGTTTGGCAATGCATTGGTAGAAGAATATCAATTGTCTTTTTAAGTTGTATTTGTGTGGTAGCCTTTCTCCTCTGCAGAGACAGCTACAAATATTCTACATTCAGTCTACCACTTCACCATGATTTAAAAAGGTCTGGCACTTTTTTCTTTACATGTTCAGCGAGACTATGAATGTGAAATAAGCATGGCCCATGGAATCAGAATATTTCCAACAAACATAGGTCTCAAATAGTATCTGTTTCGTAAAGGGAAGTGAAAGAGGATACCGATTCAGTTGCACAACTGAATGCACATAAATGTGTATTTCGCATTTAAACCATCCCCTCTGAATAAGCGAGGTGCTTTAATCAACGTCCATGTTATCGGTGCACGGGGAGCAGTTGTTGTGGGGGTTACTGCATTGCTCAAGGGCAGAACAGCTGATTTTTCCACCTTGCCGGCTCGGGGAATCGAACAAGCAACCTTTCGGTTACTGTCCAAATGGTTACTGTACTGCAACTCAATATTTGGAAGGTGTTCCTAATGTTTGGTATACTCAGTGTATATGTGTGTCTAATAATGGTCAGTATAACCCGTAGTTAATCTAAACTAAATCATTTTCTGAACATTGAATATGACAGTAAAAAATTAAGAATAAATCAGAAACTTTATTAATCATTTTGCTAGTCTAAAGCAGTACTATTTGCTAGTCTAAGGGCTGGATTCAATCCGTATCGCCAAATTATTGCAGAAGACAGTGCATGTCAGGGCAAAAACCAAGCCACAAGGTCAAAGGAATTGTCCGTAGAGCTCCGAGACAGGATTGTGAGTCAAGGCACAGATCTGGGGAAGGGTACCAAAAAATGTCTGCAGCATTGAAGGTCCCCAAGAACACAGTGGCCTCCATCATTCTTAAATGGAAAAAGTTTGAAACCACCAAGACTCCTCCTAGAGCTGGCCGCTTGGGCCAAACTGCGCAATCGGGGGAGAAGGGCCTTGGTCAGGGAGGTGACCAAGAACCCGATGGTCACTCTGACAGAGCTCCAGAGTTCCTCTGTGGAGATGGGAGAACCTTACAGAAGGACAACCATCTCTGCAGCACTCCACTAATCAGGCGCAATAAGTGCATACACATGTAGACCGTACTTGCTGCAAAGTTACAGAACTCTAAACCAACAACCACAGAAACCTTCATTGGATACATTGTAAACCTAGGTCCAACAAGGAAAAACTTAGCTAGCTAGCTTGCTAGCATTATTTGTTTTTGCAGAGACATGTTTTGTTAGAGCATCTGATGACCTAATGTGGTGAGTGATGAACATGAATTTCTCTGGTCCCTACTCTTGCAGTCGTGACGCAAGTGGTGCTATGCTGTCAAGTCCTCCCACGTTTCTAGTTTGACCAGCTGTTTTCAGCAATTTATATTTTTGAATTCGGTTGTGAAATTGCCAGGTTTGCTAGCAACAAACTATTTAGCTAGCTTCTAGCCTAGTGTTTGACATGCAATGTGATCTCCTCATAATGAACAGTATCGAGTGTCCTGACGAGAAGGCAAACTTTTCTAGCTATGCCAGGCAAAAGCAGGCATTATCAGCTCATTATTATGGATGTATCCAAATGAATGTCAATAGAAAACAGCTGCTTTGCTGCAGAGGTCGTGACTGTGTAGCCGTAGCTAGTTGGCTAGCTAGCAGCAATCAAGGGATAAGATGGCAACGGAACATAAAGAACGATCGACTGGGTCGCATCCATAAATATCAAACTAATCGAGGGTCGCATCCATAAATATCAAACTAATCGACTGGGTCGCATCCATAAATATCAAACTAATCGACTGGGTCGCATCCATAAATATCAAACTAATCGACTGGGTCGCATCCATAAATATCAAACTAATCGAGGGTCGCATCCATAAATATCAAACTAATCGAGGGTCGCATCCATAAATATCAAACTAATCGAGGGTTGCATCCATAAATATCAAACTAATCGAGGGTTGCATCCATAAATATCAAACTAACTAAACTAATACTAATGTTTTAACTTCAGAGTTCAGAAATCAATATTTGGTGGAATAACCCTGATTATCAATCACAGCTTTCATGCGTCTTGGCATGTTCTTCACCTGTCTTTCACATTGATGTTGGATGACTTTATGCCACTCCTGGCGCAGACATTCAAGCAGCTCGGCTTTGTTTGATGGCTTGTGACCATCCATCTTCCTCTTGATCACATTCCAGAAGTTTTCAATGGGGTTCAGGTCTGGAGATTGGGCTGGCCATGACAGGGTCTTGATCTGGTGGTCCTCCATCCACACCTTGATTGACCTGGTGTCACGTTCGTCGTAAGTAACGGAACAAGGCGCAGCATGATATGCGTACATCTTTTAATGAGTACTTTAACAATAACAACCAAAACAACAAAACGATACGTGAAGTCCTAAGGTTAACAAACACAAACCTCTCCCGAACAAGATCCCACAAATGACAAGTGCACAACAGGCTGCCTAAGTATGGTTCGCAATCAGAGACAACAAGACACAGCTGCCTCCGATTGGGAACCACCCCGGCCAACACAGAAACACACAATCTAGAAAAGAACACATAGAAAACAAAACATAGACACTACACATATAAACTAACACCCTGGCTCAACATATAAGAGTCCCCAGAGCCAGGGCGTGACACCTGGCTATGTGGCATGGCGCAATGTCCTGCTGGAAAAACCAATCCTCAGAGTTGGGGAACAATGTCAGAGCAAAAGGAAACAAGTTTTCTTCCAGGACAACCTTGTACGTGGCTTGATTCATGCGTCCTTCACAAAGACAAATCTGCCCGATTCCAGCCTTGCTGAAGCACCCCCAGATCATCACTGATCCTCCACCAAATTTCACAGTGGGAGTGAGACACTGTGGCTTGTAGGACTCTGTCTAACCATTAGACAACCAGGTCTTGGGCAAAGCTGAAAATTGGACTCATCAGAGAAGATGACCTTACTCCAGTCTTCTAGGGTCCAATCCTTATGGTCTTTTGCAAACCTCTGCCTGGCTCTTTTACATTTACATTTTAGTCATTTAGCAGACATTCATATCCAGAGCGACTTACAGTTAGTGAGTGCATACATTTTTCATACTGGCCCCCCATGGGAAACGAACCCACAACCCTGGCGTTGCAAACGCCATGCTCTACCAACTGAGCTACACAGGCCTCTTCTTTGCTTCTCATTGATGAAGGGCTTTTTTCTAGCTTTGCACGACTTCAGCCATGCCCCTAGAAGCCTGTTTGGAACCGTCCTCGCCGTGCACTTCACCCCAGCTGCCGTTTGCCATTCTTTTTGTAGGTCACTTGATGACATCCTACGGTTGTTGAGTGACATTCAAATGAGTTGGCAGTCATCCCGGTCAGTAGAGAGTCGTTTTCGCCCTCTGCCGGTCTGTAGCTTTGTTGTCCCCAATGTCTGCTGCTTGACCTTGTTCTTATGAACCGCCGTCTTTGAAATTTTAAGGATGGAAGCAACCTGACGCTCACTGTATCCCTCTGCCAGTAAAGCCAGAATTGAACCCTTCTTTTCCTCACTCAAAACTTTCCTTTTCAACTCTTTTGGCATGGTCAATAGTTATTTTTGATTAATATTACTTTTGAGGTACTATTAGCACTGTTTTTGCCATCCAGCTGGTCCTATTGCAAGAGGATAGTGATGACCACAGCAGTGGTTTTTATACTTTTCCTTATTAAATAAGATTTGGTTCAGGTAATCACCTAATCAGTACCTAATTCAGTAGAATGAGGTGTGCCTTTGTTGGAATTCAACAGACACTGGAATGGAATGGCTGTCACACGTAGAGATGCTGATTTAAGAAAAATTTGTAGTGGTCTCTTAATTTTTCCCCCAGCTGTATATACACTACATGACCAAAAGTATGTGGACACCTGCTCGTCAAACATCTCATTCCAAAATCATGGGCATTAATATGGAGTTGGTCCCCCATTTGCTGCTATAATGGCCTCCACTCTTCTGGGAAGGCTTTCCACTAGATGTTGGAACATTGCTGTGGGGACTTGTTTCCATTCAACCACAAGAGCATTAGTGAGGTTGGGCACTGATGTTGGACGATTAGGCCTGGCTCGCAGTCGGCGTTCCAATTCATCCCAAAGGTGTTCGATGGGGTTGAGGTCAAGGCTCTGTGCAGGCCAGTCAAGTTCTTCCACACCGATCTCGACAAACCATTTCTGTATGGACCTCGCTTTGTGCACAGGGGCATTGTCATGCTGAAACAGGAAATGGCCTTCTCCAAACTGTTGCCACAAAGTTGGAAGCAGAGAATCGTCTAGAATTGTATGCTGAAGTGTTATGATTTCCCTTCACTGGAACTAAGGGGCCTAGCCCGAACCATGAAAACAGCCCCAGACAATTATTCCTCCTCCACCAAACTTTACAGTTGGCACTATGCATTGGGGCCGGTAGCATTTTCCTGGCATCCGCCAAACCCAGATTCGTCCGTCGGATTGCCAGATGGTGAAGCGTGACTCATCACTCCAGAGAACACGTTTCCACTGCTCCAGAGTCCAATGGCGGCGAGCTTTACACAACTCCAGCCGACACTTGTCATTGCGCATGGTTATCTTAGGCTTGTGTGCGGCTGCTCGGCCAACAGTTATTGTGCTGACGTTGCTTCCAAACACAGTTTGGAACTCGGTAGTGAGTGTTGCAACCGAGGACAGACAAGTTTTACGCACTTCGCGCTTCAGTGCTCGGCGGTGCCGTTCTGTGAGCTTGTGTGGCCTACCACTTTGCGGCTGAGCCGTTGTTGCTCCTAGAGGTTTCCACTTCACAATAACAGCACTTACAGTTGACCGGGGCAGCTCTAGCGGGGCAGACATTTTACAAAAAAGGTTGCATCCTGTGACAGTGCCACGTTAAAAGTCACTGAGCTCTTCAGTAAGGCCATTCTACTGCCAATGTTTGTCTATGGAGATTGTATACTTTTGTATACATAGTGTATTTCAGTTGACTAGTTATTTATCAGTTCATTACATTACTTTGAGCCTGGTCAACTGTCTTGTTGGGTACTTTGTACATTTTATAAATACCTGCACCTGCTCCAAGAGCCTTAATATAAATAACATGCACTAGATCTTCTGCTTCCTGCCTCTGCTTGCTCACCAACACCAGCCAGACAGCTCAAACCATCCAGGGCAACTAAGGGGCCTACCATCCACCCCTTCAAAGCTACACACACTCAACCACCTCCATATCTAGCAGTATGGATTGCTGTAGATGCTACATTGCTGGCAGTCTGTCATATCGCCGTATGTCCATATTATGCACTCCAAATCGCCTCCCCAAACAACATGAGTGATATCAGCCTGCTCTGGAGTCCCCTCTGTGGACAAGCTATTGATGGATGCCGAGGTGGAAATCTCAAATACTTTAAAACTCAGTCAGAGACGCTGTGCTGCTCTGAAAGTCAGCAGTGATGGAGAGGGACTGTAGGGGACTTAAAAGCTTCAGCTTCAAACTAAGGGGATGAGTGAGATGGGATGGGGTAGGTGTGTGAGGGGGGAGATATCCCCCCAATGTCTTTTCAGAATAAATATATTTTTAATTTGTGCTCTTTTATTAACCAGCAAAATCACTTCAAAATGAATAGCAGATTATTAAGTCTTCTAGTGGCTCTTACTGTGCTTTATCATGAGTTTGTATCAGTGTGCAATTCATCTCCAGCCAATCTTCACTCTGAATATGTTTTATATGAGGCCCCATTTATCATGGGCTGTCAGCTCTTAACTGTATCATTATTCAGTGTAGAGTTATAAATTGGAATCATAAAAAAAGAGCATATAATCTGATGCAATAACTGCTCCTCCTTTATTGGCTTGTGAAAATAAAATAGTAAATACAATTGTCTGTCAAGATTCTGGAGAGATAGTGGGCTCTTCCCGGACTGAAATAAAATTAGGTCTGCAGAGGAGGCAGGATCAATGTCAGCAGATTTGTTCAACGTTCACCGTGGAGGGGAACGGGTTGAACAGATGAATGGCAGAGTCAAAGGAGACTGATATCTCTAAACCTCAGAGAAATATCTTGCTTAGATGTCAATATTTCTTCATATAAAGAGTCATCTTTTCAACTTCTAGAGACTGTTTATTCACACTTTTACAATTGGGTGACTTGAAGTGTGAACTCAATTAGATGTGTGGTTCCGTTTTCTTGCTGGGTCTCTGCTATAGTTATTGATGTCTTTTCACCTCAAGGAAATGATCGATTTGAAGTTGGAACACAGTGAATAGGGATAAACAATATGGGGTTAACCATTCAATAACCTGAACATGTTCAACAGAGAGAAAAAGGACCATAGACATACAAAGTCAGTTTGAAAGATGTACTTCCTTAAGTGTTGTTGAAGTCTTTCATCAATGATTGGAAAAGGTTAGTCATACAAACATTTACAGATTCATTCAAAGGCTACATAATATGTAAAGCTGCTTTGTATTTTCACTATACTCTCAGAAAGTATTCAAATGTGGCCTTATTCAGCCCTTGTGGGTCATGTCATGCACAATAGATTGGTCTACACATGTCAAAACCTCAAATTACACCAACTTTACACCAGTTTGCTTACTTTCATAACCTTGATAGATTTATCACCAAGGCCAGTAGAGTATCATCTCAACATAATAGATACAGTACATACCATTTATGTTTCTGACAGGCCCTACAAACAGATGTCTACAGTTTGTAAGCTCCACTCCTCTCTTCTTCCTCTCTCCTTTCATCCCATGCAGGTATGACTGTTAGAGCAGTGCTGTCCATGCTCTGAGATAGCTGGGTAAAGACTACAACCCTCTGGTGCAACATGAAACTCATGATGACTCCCTTTTGAATAACTCCTGTGGTTCTATATATGTTCTGATGTCTGTATTTTAGTATTTCATAATATCGGTTTGAATAAAACACCTTAAAAGGCTATACACATTCAGAATTAATCCCTGAAGGTTACAGAGGTGCACATAAAGCAATGAAGACCAGGAGGGGCAAGACATATCGTTTTGACTACTGAGACTATTCGGGATAACCAATTCCTCCTTTTTCTGGTCTATGCTGCCATCTACTGGTTTTGGAAGAGGGTGGAGTACATCAGTGGTGCCCCAAGTCCTGTGAGGGATTTTTTTCAAATCCAACAACTGATATATGTTTAATTGAAATGTTAATGATATTGATTATTGCAGTTGATTTTTGGGACAGAATGAATGTGTTTAATTCTTGTTTTTATGGAGATATGTATAATTTACTTAGCAGGGGCACTTTCCGTTGCACTGCAGAGGAAGTGAAGAGTTGGTTGATATTGGGCGCACTCCTCTGCTCAGACGTTGCTCTCGCATGCCAGATCTTACAACGTCTGAATTGACATTTTACTTATCAGCTAACCACATCATATGTTACAGCAATCTCTCAGTCAATGAAACAGTCGATGACGTGGTACACAACCATTGGTTAATGCAGGCAAAGTCTGAGCAGGGGAACGCGACCATTGTCTTTTTCCACCCTACAACAGGAAATAAGTCATGTACACAGTGTCATGGGGCTTCCTGTATGTAAATAGATCTTAGAGAGGGAAGTTCCACTCCAGACCAGACGGTGGTGCATTTGCACCTGGTAGAAATGTATCCAGGGCCTCTTTACAATAACTTCATCCTGATCGGAGTATCATGAACGTCTTGGTTAAATATTTTTTCTACCAGTTGATGAGTATAAGTTAACAATGGGCCTTTTTTTTGTGGAGTGGGTCATACGAAGGAGGATTACAAAGTTTTCTGTGATCCATGATAATAGTCTATGATCATTACAGTATTATACAACATCAGGGTGAATACCTTAGACCTTTCTATGCATTATTACCTCAGACGTTTCTATGCATTATTACCTTAGATCTTTCTATGCATTATTACCTTAGACCTTTCTATGCATTATTACCTTAGACCTTTATATATCTAGACTTAATTTGTCCTTGTATGTGTTCTTCTGTCACACAATGCTTTGTCTTACTGGTATTGTTACGTTATTCCTTCTCATTCAAAATCATTACGATGTTCATAATATCATCATCCTATGTTATATAGAAACAAATGTTTGATAATAATTATTTACTGTTAGGGAGCAAGGCTCGGTCATGCTCTCTCTCTCTCTATCTCTCTTGCTCTCTCTTACTAACACACACAAACATTCATGCAAGCACATACACACATTCTCTCTCTCTCTGTGTGGTGTGAAGCGATAACTGGTTCTGGAATGCAAATGAAAACAAACTGTTCTGTATGGCCCTTGGAGACGATTTTAATTCAGTGGTTTCAGCACTCTACAAACAGTTCTGCAATAGAAGCATTTAAATTTGCATTGTAGAATGAGGACACAAGTTCATCAGAGGATACAATTAAAATAGTCCAAAATAAAAGTTTGATGAAGTCAAACTATGGGTATGCAGTGATGCAGGATATAAAATAGGCATATTGTATACTCTAGTTATATCACTGTCATCCATGACTTTGTTGTTATCCTTGTCTCTCTGTTTCCAATTACACTAAGATAGGAGGCCGATAAGGCTTTATGAGCTTGTGTTGGAAGTACTCTGGTTGTACTGATGAGCAGTGGTGTAAAGTACTTAAGTAAAAATACTTTAAACTACTACTTAAGTCGTTGTTTGGGTTATCTGTACTTTACTTTACTATTTATATTTTTGACAACTTTTACTTCACTACATTATACAAATCATTTACTTTTTACTCCATACATTTTCCCTGACACCCAAAAGTACTCGTTACATTTCGAATGCTTAGCAGGATAGGAAAAAGGTCAAATTCACGCACTTCTCAAGAGAACATCCCTGGTCATCCCTACTGCCTCTGATCTGACAGACTCACTAAACACAAATGCTTTGTTAGTAAATTATGTCTGAGTTTTGGAGTGTGCCTCTGGCTATCTTAAAAAATAAATATATATAAAAATATGGTGCCGTCTGGTTTGCTACAACAAGGAATTGATTGATTTATACTTTTACTTTTGATACTTAAGTATATTTTAGCAATTACATTTACTTTTGATACTTACAGTGGCTTGCGAAAGTATTCACCCCCCTTGGCATTTTTCCTATTTTGTTGCCTTACAACCTGGAATTAAAATATATTTTTTTGAGGTTTGTATCATTTGATTTACACAACATGCCTACAACTTTGAAGATGCAAAATATTTGTTATTGTGAAACAAACAAGAATTAAGACATAAAAACAGAAAACTTGAGCGTGCATAACTATTCACCTTTTGCAGCAATTACAGCTGCAAGTCTCTTGGGGTATTTCTCTATAAGCTTGGCACATCTAGCCACTGGGATTTTGCCCATTCTTGAAGACAAAACTGCTCTAGCTCCTTCAAGTTGGATGGGTTCTGCTGGTGTACAGCAATCTTTAAGTCAAACCACAGATTCTCAATTGAATTGAGGTCTGGGCTTTGACTAGGCCATTCCAAGACATATAAATGTTTCCTCTTAAACCACTCGAGTGTTGCTTTAGCAGTATACTTAGGGTCATTGTCCTGCTGGAAGGTGAACCACCACCATGCTTTAATGTGGGGATGGTGTTCTCGGGGTGATGAGAGGTGTTGGGTTTGTGGCAGACATAGCGTTTTCCTTGATAGCCAAAAAGCTCAATTTTAGTCTCATCTGACCAGAGTACCTTCTTCCATATGTTTGAGGAGTCTCCCACATGCCTTTTGGCGAACACCAAACGTGTTTGTTATTATTTTCTTTACGCAATGGCTTTTTTTCGGGCCACTCTTCCATAAAGCCCAGCTCTGTGGAGTGTACGGCTTAAAGTGGTCCTATGGACAGATACTCCAATCTCCGCTGTGGAGCTTTGCAGCTCCTTCAGGGTTATCTTTGGTCTCTTTGTTGCCTCTCTGATTAATGCCCTCCTTGCCTGGTCCGTGAGTTTTGGTGGGCGGCCCTCTCTTGGCAGGTTTGGTATGGTGCCATAGTCTTTCCATTTTTTAATAATGGATTTAATGGTGCTCCGTGGGATGTTCAAAGTTTCGGATATATTTTTATAACCCAACCCTGATCTGTACTTCTCCACAACTTTGTCCCTGACCTGTTTGGAGAGCTCCTTGGTCTTCATGGTGCACCTTTCTTGGTAGTGCCTCTTGCTTAGTGGTGTTGCAGACTCTGGGGCCTTTCAGAACAGGTGTATATATACTGAGATCATGTGACAGATCACGTGACACTTAGATTGCACACAGGTGGACTTTGTTTAACTAATTATGTGACTTCTGAAGGTAATTGGTTGCACCAGATCTTATTTAGGGGCTTCATAGCAAAGGGGGTGAATACATATGCACGTACCACTTTTCCGTTATTCATTTTTTAGTTTTTTTTTCATTTCACTTCACCAATTTGGACTATTTTGTGTATGTCCATTACATGAAATCCAAATAAAAATCCATTTAAATTACAGGTTGTAATGCAACAACATAGGAAAAACGCCAAGGGGGATGAATAAATTTGCAAGGCACTGTAACTATATTTAAAACCAAATACTTTTAGACTTTTACTCATGTAATATTTTACTGGGTGACTTTCACTTTTACTTGAGTCATTTTCTATTAAGCTTTCTTTACTTTTACTCAAGTATGACAATTAGGTACTTTTTCCACCACTGCTGCTGAGATATCTCATAAACAGTAATGACTGTAGTAATGGGGCTCTCCTCACTGGTCAGTCCGCTGAAGGCTACTGGCTCTGTCTGGAGGAAATAGAAGAGAAGTGGATGGGGTGTAGGATCATCCTTATGCTGAAAAGAGACATATTTAGCAGTGTGAAAGAATAGAATATGCTGTAGAAGCTTCTCAGATTTTATTTATTTCACTTCACAAGCAGCAATCCAAATACGTTTTTGTAGGTGAAATGCCAAGCTCAAGCTCAGCTCGTCTCCGTCTTGACTGAGATGCCAGGTGACCTTCTCTGAGCGACGCGTTCCCATTCACCCGTGGCCCGTGCCTCGTTAGAGGGCCTGATTCTGCAATCGTGTCATCACTTCGCACCGCCTTATCGACAGCATCTCAGCTATCTACATTCTTCCTGAGAACTCGATATGACCCAGAGTGCAGTGGAGGAGGATGGGGGATGTCTGTACGTTTGCAAAGGTGCAGAGACTTAAAGGCACAGTTCAAAGGGCTTGGGCTCTCGCCGCTCATCCAACCTTCGCTGTCCAGGGCCCAGTAAAGGCTTAAAGCCACTGGGTTTAATGGTGTTCCACCTCTGTAAAGTTCTACCACAGAGTAGTTTTAAAGCACCACATCCATGAACAAAACCTGAATGAAGTTGGCCCATTTGAAATGGCAATCCAATTTTTTTTTTTTTTTTTACACATTTCCACATCCTCAAATTTTCACAGAATATCTTTTTTTTTTTTTTTTTTTAAATGATATGTATTTTTTGCAATGTTTGAGCAGAAAAAAAGAAAAGGGTTAAAACCAGGCAGTCAAATGTGTCCTCCAGGATTTGCTTGTGCTTGCTTTGGCTTAAGTTCAGAAAAAGAACAAGGGGGGAAGACATCTACTGATAGAATTAATCATCTGAAGACAAGGAGACAGTGACAAATCCATTTCTAGCTTTAACTCAAACATTTTAACTCTAGAATGCTAATGATGTCACGATTGATTTAAGCTGGCTGCCTCTGAAGAACGTGTATCACTTTCAACCTGTTCTTCCAGTTCTGAAGAGTCATACCACTGAGGAATAGCCTTCTACTGATATACAACTCAAGCAGCCAACACACAGAAACCAAGAATAATGAGCTAATAGTACAAAATGAATCACATTTTTAAACTAAAAATTATATATATTTTTTTCTATTGTATGCCGGTCATTCCTATTTTATTATTTTAAAATTGATATTATTGACATTGATCATTTCATTCTCATGCCAATATTTTGATATGCTGAAAGAGATCTTACTCATTGAATGGTAGCTCATAGACACTGTTAATGTCACATTCGTTGAATACAGGATTGGACCAAGGTGCAGCGTGGAATGCATACATGTTTATTAACTAAGTTAACACACGACAAACGGTACGGCCCGTTAACACACAACAAACGCAACGTAACGTGAAGCTCACAATGGCTACACAAAAACAAGCCAAACAAGAGTCAAGATCCCACAACATAGGTAGGCAAAATGGCTACCTAAGTATAATAATAATAATAATATGCCATTTAGCAGACGCTTTTATCCAAAGCGACTTACAGTCATGCGTGCATAATTTTTTATGTGTATGGGTAGTCCCGGGGATCGAACCCACTACCTTGGCGTTACAAGCGCCGTGCTCTACCAGCTGAAGTATGATCCCCAATCAGAGACAACGATCGACAGCTGCCTCTGATTGGGAACCACACCCGGCCAACATTGAAATATACAATCTAGATCTACACATAGATACCTAGATATTCACATGATAACCTCTAGCATTCACACCCTGACCAACCTAACTAAAGAATAACAGGCTTTCAAGGCCAGGGCGTGACAGTACCCCCCCAAAGGTACGGACTCAGTCCTCCCACGAAGCACCAAGCCCTGTCTGGACCCTGGTGTGGGAGACCCCGACCCTGGAGAGGGGCTGACGTCTGGGCCTGGACCTGCAATCCCCCCGCGATGCACCAAGCCCTGTCTGGACCCTGGTGTGGGAGGCCCCGACCCTGGAGAGGGGTTGACGTCTGGTTCTGGAGTGGAGCCGCTGACCGGAGCTGAACTGGACCCCGGTGGAGCGGACTGCTCTGGCTCTGGACTGGAGCAGCTGACTGGGGCTGGACAAGGCACCGGTAGAGTGGACTGCTCTGGCACTGGAGTGGAGCCGCTGACCGGAGCTGAACTGGACCCCGGTGGAGCGGACTGCTCTGGCTCTGGACTGGAGCAGCTGACCAGAGCTGGACTGGGCACCGGTGGAGCGGACTGTTCTGGCACTGGAGTGGAGCAGCTGACTGGAGCTGGACTAGGCACCGGTGGAGCGGACTGCTCTGGCACTGGAGTGGAGCAGCTGACCGGAGCTGGACTGGGCACCGGTGGAGCGGACTGCTCTGGCACTGGAGTGGAGCAGCTGACCGGAGCTGGACTAGGCACCGGTGGAGCGGACTGCTCTGGCACTGGAGTAGAGCCGCTGCCCGGAGCTAGACCAGGCACGGGTGGAGCGGAATGCTCTGGCACCAGCCGTACCGGGCTGGGGACATGCACCACTGGTCTGGTGCTCGGAACAGGCACGGGCCGCACCGGGCTCGGAACACGCACCACTGGTCTGGTGCGAGGAGCAGGCACGGGCCGCGCCGGACTGGAGACACGCACCACTGGTCTGGTGTGAGGAGCAGGCACGGGCCGTACCGGACTGGAGACACGCACCACTGGTTTGGTGCGAGGCACAGGCCGGACTGGAGACCCGCACCACTGGTTTGGTGCGGGGAGTAGGTACGGGCCGTACCGGACTGGATACACGCACCACTGGTTTGGTGTGGAGAGCAGGTACGGGCCATACCGGACTGGATACACGCACCACTGGTTTGGTGCGGGGAGCAGGCACGGGCCGTACCGGACTGGAGACACGCACCACTGGTTTGGTGCGAGGAGCAGGTACGGGCCATACCGGACTGGATACACGCACCACTGGTTTGGTGTGGGGAGCAGGCTGGGGCCGTACCGGACTGGAGACACGCACCACTGGTCTGGTGCTCGGAACAGGCACGGGCCGCACCGGGCTCGGAACACGCACCACTGGTCTGGTGCGAGGAGCAGGCACGGGCCGTACCGGACTGGAGACACGCACCACTGTTTTGGTGCGAGGAGCAGGCACGGGCCATACCGGACTGGAGACACGCACCACTGGTTTGGTGCGAGGCACAGGCACAGGCCGGACTGGAGACCCGCACCACTGGTTTGGTGCGGGGAGTAGGTACGGGCCGTACCGGACTGGATACACGCACCTCTGGTTTGGTGTGGGGAGCAGGTACGGGGCGCACCGGTCTGGAGAGGCGCACAGGTGACCCAGTGCGCAGAACCGGAGCAGGATATACTGGACCGTGGAGGCGCACTGGAGGTCTGGAGTGTAAAGCTGGCACAACCCGTCCTGGCTGGATGCCCACTTTCGCACGGCACGTGCGGGGCGCTGGCACAGGACGCACTGGGCTGTGAACGCGCACTGGCGACACAGTGCGGATCTCCGCATAACTTGGTTCCTCAATGAACACACGCTCCTTACAGCGAGTACGGGGAGTTGGCTCTGCTAAACCTGGCTCTGCCAGCCTCTGCTCTAAGGCCCGAGCTCTCTGCTGCTGGAGGGTTAACTCCTCTCTCAGCTCCTCCTGTTGCCTGGCCAGCTCCTCTCTCCATGCATCCACTAATTCCTTCTCCCTTTGGGCCTCCTGCAGCGCCTCCTTCTGAAGTGAGAGCTCCTGCTCCCCCTTCTCTAACAGCACCCGTAATGTGGTGGCCTCCTCTCTCATACTGCTGATCCGCAGGTCTTGGAGGACCTCTACAATAGCGGCCTCCTCCTCCACAGTCAGCCCTTTCACGTCCTCCTGCTGCTTCGTCGACCACCCCGTGTGCCCCCCCAAAAATGTTTTCTTGTGGTTGCCTCTCGGGTCTCCTTCGTCATTTCGCATTTTGGAGTCACCGTCGATCCTCTCCTACCAGGGCTTCTACCTTCGCCCAGGGTCCTTTCCCAGCAAATATCTCCTCCCAAGACCACGTCTTCCCCACCTGTGTCCAGGGTGTTTGCTCCTCCTGGGCACGCTGCTTGGTCTGTTGGTGGTGGGATCTTCTGTCACGCTCGTTGAATACAGGATTGGACCAAGGTGCAGCGTGGAATGCATACATGTTTATTAACTAAGTTAACACACGACAAAACAACAAACGCAACGTAATGTGAAGCTCACAATGGCTACACACAAACAAGCCAAACAAGAGTCAAAATCCCACAACATAGGTAGGCAAAATGGTTACCTAAGTATGATCCCCAATCAGAGACAATGATCGACAGCTGCCTCTGATTGGGAACCACACCCGGCCAACATAGAAATATACAATCTAGATCTACACATAGATACCTAGATACTCACATGATAACCTCTAGCATTCACACCCTGACCAACCTAACTAAAGAATAACAGGCTTTCAAGGCCAGGGCGTGACAGTTAATCCTTTTCAATATACATGCATCCCAGCAGGAAGAGGAGGGGCCAGAATCTGGCATCCCGTCCTGACTTCTCTGGAAAATCAATGAAAAAGAGACCTCTATTTTTTTAGATTGTTAATCAAGGCCCATTATCACTTTGATATGTAGCTGTAAACTCTATGTTTTGGAAGGGCATGGCTACATGGTGGGAGAGCAACAGGATACACAGAACAGAACAGCACAGCACAGGAGGCCTGCTGGTCTCTGCTTGGCTCTGAGGTTGTGGGCCCGTCTCCATGTGGAATTGGTTGTCTATTTGGGTCTGGCATCCATTCAAGCCTCCCTGGCGCGGCTCCCTGAATGTTCCTCTCTGAAACCAGGCATTCCTCTGTGTTATTGATATTAAAGCAATGCCACTGACAGAGCCCAGCTTAACCTGGCTCTTACCATTATCAGGCAGATCGATCATTTCCATACTGACAATTTCCCAGATCACAAGAGACCTCAAGTCATCCTCCTCAGGCGGGTATGTCTTCTCAAGTGGTCAGGTTTGACGATGCACATCTTCATATTCAACACTTAGAGGTTATGTTTACACAATGATGTCACAGCTGGCAAGTTCAAAATACACCCCACTGAATCCAAGTACTGTATTTTAAAATAGTAAAATGAAGGGATGCAATCATCATCACCACCCTAACAATCACCAGCATTATCTTCTTTATGATTACAACAAAGAGAACAGCTTTTCTCTTCAGCCCTCAAGTTGTTCTTGGCCTTGTATGATGATGACCCAGTGCTCTACGTCATTCAGAAGTCCTTGCTGTTTCAAAGAGTGAGGGGAGCTCTGGACCTGTGTCCCTACATCTACTGCCAAGGAAAGATTTAAGCCTCCTTTATTTGATCCTAGGAACTTTGACTCAGTCTCTCCATTTGGTGCAGTCATTTTCTCTGGGACAGGTTCCTCTTCAGGAAGAGACACTCAGACATGGAGTTCCATTTCTCTGGATGTTTTTGAGATGTAGTGTGAGGTTATGCTCTGCAGCATATGGAGACACTTTGAATACTCCATGAAAGTCTCTCCTTTGAGATAATTGCACAATGATTCAGAGAGGGACGCTTTGATTTAGCAACAGCGTTGTTGACATCAAGTTTCCAACCCTTCACATTTTCTATCGGCAGCACTGCCTTGATAGGAAGAAAGTAAGTCCAAAGCAAAGGTATTTGCCATATAGCTGAATGACATAAAATGATACTTAATTGATCCCTCTAAACAAACTGTCTGTGAGCTAATGACAGGGTAGTATTATTCAGGTGCTGGCAGGATAATTTCCCTTTGTTGCAAATTTCTGCTAAAGGTGTGAACCTCATCTAATTATACCTGATTAACGTAATCTCTCCTTTAATTTTCATAGCACTGTGATCTCTCTCACATGCTTGTACGCGCAAAGAGACACCTTTCACCAACCCTGTAATTACCACTATCACTTTATATGGGGAGAAGATGGTTACCTCAACATTGCATATTGACATTTAGCAATCTCTGATGTCGTTTTCTGTACAGAAGTGGTTCAACTAAAGCCTCATGTCTGAGGCCTCTACACCCCAAACCTGCCACAAAATTATTCTCAAATGAACATGAATGGAGTAATAATTGACATATAACATTCCCATGTCAGTGTCATCATAAACTGTTCCTCTCTGTCAATGTCTTATTGTCTTCCAGGTGGAAAACTCAACTGAACATGACTTGGACATTCCTCTGCTTAAGAGTCACCTCTATTTACAGTGCCTTCAGAAAGTATTCACACATGTTGTTGTGTTACAGCCTGAATTGGATGAAATTTAGATTTTGTGTCACTGGCCTACATACATTACCCCATAATGTCAAAGTGGAATTATGTTTGTAGAAATTTTTACAAATTAATAAAAAATAAAAAGCAGAAATGTCTTGAGTCAATAAGTATTCAACCTCTTTGTTATTTTATTTATTTATTATACCTTTATTTAACTAGGCAAGTCAGTTAAGGACAGATTCTTATTTACAATGACAGCCTACACCTGCCAAACCCGGGCCAATTGTGCGCCGCCCTATGGGACTCCCAATCACGGCCGGTTGTGATAGAGCCTGGAATTGAACCAGGGAGCCTGTAGTGACACCTCAAGCACTGAGATGCAGTGCCTTAGACCGCTGCGCCACTCGGGAGGCTAAATAAGTTCAGTAGTAAATAATAGTGTTTAACATAATTTTTTTATGACTACCTAATCTCTGTACCCCACACATGCAATTATCTGTAAGGTCCCTCAGTCGAGCAGTGAATTTCAAACACAGATTCAACTACAAAGAACAGGGAGGTTTTCCAATGCCTCACAAATAAGGGCAACTATTGGTAGATGGGTAAAAAATAAATAAAAGCAGACATTGATTATCCCTTTGAGCATGGCAAAGTTATTAATGACACTTTGGATCGTGAATCAATACACCCAGTCACTACAAAGATACAGAAATCCTTCCTAACTCAGTTGCCAGAGAGGAAGGAAACCACTCAGGGATTCCACCATGAGGCCACTGGCAACTTTAAAACAGTTACAGAGTTTAATGGCTGTGATAGGAGAAAACTGAGGATGGATCAACAACATTGTAGTTACTCCACAATACTAACCTAAATGACAGAGTGAAAAGAAGGGAGCCTGTACATAATACAAATATTCAAAAATATGCATCCAGTTTGCAATAAGGAACTGAAGTAGACTCCTGAGTGGCGCAGTGGTCTAAGGCACTGCATCGCAGTGCTAACTGTGCCACTAGAGCCGGCTGCGACCGGGAGACTCATGGGCGGTGCACAATTTGTCCAGGGTAGGAGAGGGAATGGCCAGCAGGAATGTAGCTCAGTTGACAGAGCATGGCGTTTGCAACGCCAGGGTTGTGGGTTCGATTCCCACGGGGGGCCAGTATAAAAAATATGTATTCACTAACTGTAAGTCGCTCTGGATAAGAGCATCTGCTAAATGACAACAACAACAAAAAAGTAAAACTGCAAAACATTTGGCAAAGAAATTAACTTTATGTCCTGAATACAAAGCGTTATGTTTTGGGGCAAATCCAACACAACACATCACTCAGTACCACTCATCATTTTTTCAAGCATGGTGGTGGCTGCAATATGTTATGAGTATGCTTGTCATTGACAAGGACTAGGGAGTTCTTTAGGATAAAAATAAACAGAATAGAGCTAAGCACAGGCAAAATTCTAGAGGAAAACCTGGTTCAGTCTGCTTTCCAACAGACACTGGGAGACAAATTCACCTTTCAGCAGGACAATAACCTAAAACACAAGGCCAAATATACAGTAGAGTTGCTTACCAAGACGACATTGAATGTTCCTGAGTGGCCTAGTTACAGTTTTGACTTAAATCGGCTTGAAAATCTATGGCAAGACTTGAAAACGGCTGTCTAGCGATGATCAACAACCAACTTGACAGAACTTGAATAATTTTTTTAATAATAATACGCAAATAATGTACAGTCCAGGTGTGCAAAGCTCTTAGAGATTTACCCAGAAAGACTCACAGCTGTAATCGCTGCCAAAGGTGATTGTAATATGTATTACTCAGGGGTGTGAATACTTATGTAAATTAGATATTTCTGTCTTTCATTTTCAATCAATTTGCTTAAATGTCTAAAGACATGTTTTCACTTTGTCATTATGGGGTATTGTGTGTAGATGGATGAGGAAAAAAATTAGTTTAATCAATTTTGAATTCAGGCTGTAACACAACTAATTGTGGAATAAGTCAAGGGGTATGAATACTTTCTGAAGGCACTGTATATTCTGATCATTACCCATTTCATTACACAGCACAAAATGAAACAGATTAAAATGATTCTCTTTTATGTAGACTTTTTTGTCAAAGAATGCATCTTGTCTATGTTGCACCCCACGGTCAGTAAGGGGGAGTACAGAATGCAGCTAATCTGTGACTACACTACTTAGGTTTTGTAAATTAAAGACTTTTCAGCAACAACAAGCAGAACAGGCTCATGGTACAGCAGGCAAGGTTAGGATGTGTTTGGAACAGGTGTGCAAACCAAGAGACCTTCTGTTGTCATACAGGTTGTCACGTGCTTTCACCACAGCTCACCTCACCTCCTCTCCTGTCTTATCTGTTCTATCCTGCAGCATTCACTTATATAGCCAACAGAAGCATCATGTGAGTTCGTTTTTTAAGTGGTTTCAAACATTCAAAAATGTCCCACCGCTATTCCCTCATTGCCCTGGCCATCTATTAGGACATACTGTATATGCTCTGCTTTTGGACATTTCACAATGAGGTAAACTGAAGAGCCTCTCACTGCTGATGGGGTAAAGTGGTGGTGGGTGGGTGTATGTTTAGAAGGGGATTTATTATCACACTGCACTGTGCAGAGGCTAAAGCAATGCAGGGGCTAACTCAATTATACCACATACAGATTATCTTAATTTGATCACTCTGTTGTTACTGAGAATTACCCTTCGCTGCCGGAAATGCAGATGAGCTTTATGATTTACAAATATTCACTGAAAACCTGCAATAACACACATTTATATTAACAGTATTGCACTTTCCATGTAGCCAAAATTTGACCAGTTTATAGCCTAACCACCAATCAAGCAACATTATGGACTATATGTTCAAATCCTGTTGCTGCAGGATTATTTTGAATACTGGTCAAATTAAGATCCTATATCTGTAATGCTACTAAAGTAGTGATTTCTGCAGTATGCACCCTCCATCTACTTGTGTGCAGTGTGTGTGTGTGTGTGTGTGTGTGTGTGTGTGTGTGTGTGTGTGTGTGTGTGTGTGTGTGTGTGTGTGTGTGTGTGTGTGTGTGTGTGTGTGTGTGTGTGTGTGTGTGTGTGTGTGTGTGTGTGTGTGTGTGTATGTTTGAGTTTTTTCTTGGCCAGCAAGTCCAGGCTTGGATGCAGTCCTGTCTGTCCCTACTCTATGCAAACATGTCAGGCATTTCACCACTTGTATGAGTGAGCTACGGTCCCCCATTTTGGAAGGTTAAAATGAGGACATTATTAATCATGTGTGCATTGTATTTCAAATACTATGAAATGAAATCTAATTTGGATTCTGCAATTGTTCAAGTGTTATTGAAGTTTAAGTGTTAAAATAAGTGTTATTTAAATGTTATTTTCTAGAATGAGTAGTGAAATCTAAATACCCTAAACTAACTGTAAAATTCAGTTGGTTCCACATTCAATACTGATTTGTATACCCAGAGCTAGGATTACTGAACATAGTTGAGGTTCAACTTCATGTTGATTCTGCATTTATGTGACACTACACTTTGTGAACGTGGGATGTCTAGTTGATTAATCCATGTGTGTCTGGACAAACAGGTCTCCTTTGTACAGACACTGGACTTAACTTATGCAGCTTTCAACAAATCACTGAAATGACAGACGACTACCAGTATGAATACATGTGCATTTCAGGAAGTCAGTGGCTCTCTTATGAGAAATGTGGAAGTGAGGCGCTGGCGGGAAAACGCTGAGAACACCCAAAACAAACCCACTTCTAGGACCAACTGGCATCCACACCATGCTAGAAATAAGGGAACGTATTTATGGGTGTCTGGCAGTGGTTCACTGATGTCCACACAGATACAACAAGGCTGCCTGGATGCCAGTGCCTTTCCTTCTGATCACGCTACATTTCACATCCACCCTCAGCAACTAAGGGCTGGATTCATTCCTTATCGCTAAAGTATCATGAAAGATCTGCGTTAAAATGTAAAGGTTATTTACAATTGAGCAGACATATGCAGCGTTTAACGTGAATGCAGTCTCCACGAACGTGGGAACATTGCCTTTAAATTTCAATCGAGCTATAACGCGAATCCTCCGTGATATTGGGCGATACGGATTGAATCCAGCCCTAAAGCCTGTATGTATGGGAGACTATTGGTCCTCATCTTGAGCCACCAATTTAAAGGTGACTCTCCAGGGTTCAGACCACCCTTGTGTCCATGATCACCAGATAGTGGAAGGCAAAAGGGCTTGTGTTTTTCTGCTTTCCACTTTAATGGAATTAAATCCAATGATGTGCAACTAATTACAGAAACACATCAGATAAGTGAAATTCTGTCGCATTAAGTGGTATAAGTACATGATTAGATAACAATATTCAAAAATAAACCATGTATAAATTATCTGGTCAGATGTAATTTACTGTAATTACTTTTCTCTTTCCGTCTCCAGAGTAAACAAGAAGTTAGCTACAGAAACTTAAACCACACTTAAACCAAACCTGAAGTTTTATGCAACTGTTTTCATTTTGGAGTGCATGGTATAAAAATTTAAAGATGCTGAACCTACAGTGCTGAATCTATGTTTTTACCATCCCTACAGATATTATATTTACATCAGATATCAACCCTTTTGTTAAAGTTGTTTCAGAAGAAGGTCAACATATGGAACAAAAGTTGTTAGCTTTTTCCGTCCCTAATATAACAAAACCAAGATGGCTACCAAACATAAGTCTCTAAAACACACACACACACATACGCACACACACAGTATAGAGACACTTTTCTGCTCTGTTGTGACATCAAAACTCACTCTGTCTTTTGGATTCCAATGTCAGGACTTCACTATTATGCTGCTGGTAACACTGACAGATTTCGAGCTTGGCTTTTGGAGGAAGACACACGGTTCTCATAAACCCATTAATCTTGAAAGGAGCAACTGTCAGAAAACATACACTACCCCTATCCCTGACATAGAAAAGGTCTGTCCATGGCCTTCATTTCTGGTTTGGCGGAAAATGATATCACACTGCCTCTCGATAGCAGGCCTTGAATGTCCCAAAGCACACTTTTTTGGGCTGGCCCTGCCACAGCATTCTTATGTGTACAAGGACAGCACACACTAACCCTAACAGAGGTGAAAAAACAATACTACACATACACATATTCTGAATGTATACATCTGAGGGCTACTGCTCAATGGGGATTCTCCATGCTCTGAGTTGCTCTCAAAAAGCACAACCCATGATTGTTGCAGGTTATTAAACAGGTGGGCATGACTTCAAAGCTTCTGTCCCTTCAAGCCTGTGCTCAGCATACGTGCTGTGTAAAATTATACTGGAAAATACATGACATGAAAACATCAGAGGAAGAGTGCAATGAATTAAAAATAAAATGTCCTTACTATACAACTCTGGGGGCAATAACGTTTGTCCTTATCGAATTTTTCAATACTACAAATTACATTTTATTTGTCACATGCTTCGTAAAGAAAAGGTGTAAACTGAGAAATGCTTACTTACAATGCAGAGAGAAAAAAATTGAAAGAATATAAAAATAGAAGAATAACACAAGGAATAAATACATAATGACTAACGATAACTTGGCTATATACACGGGGTACCTACCAGTATAGAGAAGATGTGCAGGGGTGCGAGGTAAGCGAGGTACACTACAGTTCAAAAGTTTGGGGTCACTTAGAAATGTCCTTGTTTTCGAAAGAAAAGTACATTTTTTGTCCATTAAAATAACATCAAATTGATCAGAAATACAGTGTAGACATTGTTAATGTTGTAAATGGATATTGTAGCTGGAAACGGCTGATTTTTAATGGAATATCTACATTGCGTACAGAGGCCCATTATCAGCAACCATCAGTCCTGTGTTCCAATGGCACGTTGTGTTTGCTAATCCAAGTTTATCATTTTAAAAGGCTAATTGATCATTAGAAAACCATTTTGCAATTATGTTAGCACAGCTGAAAACTGTTGTGCTGATTAAAGAAGCAATAAAACTGGCCTTCTTGAGACTAGTTGAGTATCTGGAGCATCAGCAGTTGTGGGTTCGATTACAGGATCAAAATGACCAGAAACAAATAACTTTCTTCTGAAACTCGTCAGTCTATTCTTGTTCTGAGAAATGAAGGCTATTCCATGTGAGAAATTGCCAAGAAACTGAAGATCTCGTACAACGCTGTGTACTACTCCCTTCACAGAACAGCGCAAACTGGCTTAAATGGAAGAAGTTTGGAACCACCAAGACTATACCTAGAGCTGGCTTCCCGGCCAAACTGAGCAATCGGGGGGAGAAGGGCCATGGTCAGGGAGGTGACCAAGAACCCGATGGTCACTCTGACAGAGCTCCAGAGTTCCTCTGTGGAGATGGGAGAACCTTCCAGAAGGACAACCATCTCTGCAGCACTCCACCAATCAGGCCATTATGGTAGAGTGGCCAGACTCTACAAGATTCTCTGGTCTAATGAAACCAAGATTGAAGTCTTTGGCCTGAATGTCAAGCGTCACGTCTGGAGGAAACCTAGCACCATCCCTACGATGAAGCATGGTGGTGGCAGCATCATGCTGTGGAGATGTTTTTCAGTGGCACGGACTGGGAGACTAGTCAGGATCGAGGAAAAGATGAACGGAGCCAAGTACAGAGAGATCCTTGATGAAAACCTGCTCCAGAGCGCTCAGGACCTCAAACTGGGGTGAAGGTTCACCTTCCAACAGGACAATGACCCTAAGCACAAAGCCAAGACAACGCAGGAGTGGCTTTGGGACAAGTCTTTGAATGTCGTTGAGTGGCCCAGCCAGAGCCCGGGCTTGAACCCGATCAAACATCTCTGGAGAGACCTGAAAATAGCTGTGCAGCGACATTCCCCATCCAACCTGACAGAGCTTGAGAGGATCTGCAGAGAAAAATGGGAGAAAATCCCCAAATACAGGTGTGCCAAGCTTGTAGCGTCATACCCAAGAAGACTCGAGGCTGTAAGCGCTGCCAAAGGTGCTTCAACAAAGTACTGAGTAAAGGGTCTGAATACTTATGTAAATGTGATATTTCTAAAAATCTGTTTTTGCTTTGTCATGATGGGGTATGGTGTGTAGATTGATGAGTGGAAAAAAACTATTTAATCCGTTTTAGAGTAACGTAACAAAATGTGGAAAAGGTAAAGGGGTCTGAATACTTTTTGAATGCACTTTATGTACAAATTGGTAGCGATAAAGTGTCTAGGCATTAGGATAGATAGATAATAAACCGTATCGCTTGCCATGCAGTAGCATAGAGAACAGTCTGTAGTATACTATAAGGTGTAATGTATTTATAAAGAAAAATAAGTCAATACAATACTACATCTACAGTATGTAATCCAGAATTGTTCCATATCATGGGACGAGATCCAAGTAGGCCAAACATGAGCCATTAGCCTTCTTTGGAGTTTAAAGTGTTCCAGTTAATTGATGGCAGACTGTGTGAACACCACTCAAACCCGGCCATGCCACACTGCCAACTACCAACAATGGAATGCCAACAGCGTCACATATTATAAGACCTATAGTTGAAACATTACAACACAAATACCCAAGAAGGCTCTCCAACGTCATACGCAAACATTATCAAGTCAATTAAAACAATTGCATCTAACCAATTAGGATTAATATCTAGTTAACATGCCTTATAAACATCACACAGATGTAGCTAAATAAAGCTTTATTAGAAGACTTAATCAAGAATACAGAATATATTTAGTCACAGAATCACACAAAGCCAAAATATTATTAAAGGAATACATAAGTATGTGATGACTTCATATTGAGTGTTTCTAATGAATTCCCATACCAACACAAACCCATGGAACTACATCAGTTTATATGTTTGGAGTCTGTCATCATCTTCTGATTGCCAATGCTCTGGTCTCATCTTGTCTATCTTGTATGTAGAGGCAGTTCTAGTAGAGGTAGTATTCGGAATGCGTTCTGTCCAGGTAGTAATCTAATAATCAGGAGAAATACAAAAAGGGCTAACATTGTGATTATCTTCAATCACATTATTAGTAAAAAAAACACACTACCTGTTCAACAAGCTGACCATCAACCCTCAGCCATTGCATTCATAGACACTGTATCTGTGTGATTCATTACACTACAACATGTCTATGCAGTTATTGCATTCCGTTATTGCTAATTAGCTTCATGCTAGATGGGGTTTGAGAGAGTATCATGTATCTTTATCTTGATTAACCCCTACGTCAGATGTTACAACAGGCGTGTCTCATTGTATAAGTCAATACAATACTACATCTACAGTATGTAATCCAGAATTATTCCATATCATGGGACGAGATCCAAGTAGGCCAAACATGAGCCATTAGCCTTCTTTGGAGTTTGACGTGTGATCCTCAGAGATCCTCAGATCCTCAGATATAATATTTAGATGTGAACTAATTCAATTTGTGGTCACTGATTATTGTGTTTTTATCTTTATAGAGGACACCAGTTCCATTCTCTCTAGATATGCCTCTTCTTACATGTATTACAGAAAAGCCTTCATTTATCAAAGAGGGGATGCATTGTGGGACTCAACTATCTGTGAATAATCAAAATAGCTGTTTTACGGTTGTGTTTACCATATATGCCTCGCTGATGGGTACATGAGAGTAGTGTATGGGGAAGTTCAAATGACAGGGTAGCCTATCTCTGACACTGAAACGCAACGGATTACACACATTCTCAGTGAGGAAGGCCAACAAGTCTAAAAAGACAGAGATCACACTGGGAATGTTAACAATCACCCTGTTCATATTTTCTGACAACATTTTATTGGATCGCAGCACAATAAATAAATAAATACCTATTTGATATTTTCCTTGATATATTTCCATGCTTAATGAAAGCCAGATATGTCCCCAATATTTAGCAACACTGTTATGGATTTCAAGTGCAGCCAACACTATAGAATATAAACAATGAACCATGAAGAGCAAGCTTGTTAGAGGATGCACTGTATAGTTCACTGAGCTATGCTTGTGTGGTGAGTGCCATAGGGATACCTCAAGGTGGTCCACTATTAGGTTCGATAGCTGGTCTCTTCTTGGTGCCGTAGGACACACACTCACAAACACACACCGCGCGCACACACACACACACACACACACACACACACACAAATATCCAGCACTTACCAGCCATGATCATCTCTGCCAACAATGTCCAGTATTTCCAGTAAAGGAAATACAACATGAAGTGGATCCATTTTAGTCCACAGCCATTCATTCTCGTTTTACACGCCACAGTGCAGATAATACACATTTAACAGATGAAATCCAATTGAGTTCAATTGCAAGCCCAGCTGTGCCACATTGTGAGGATGGATTTTTTTTTGGCAAAATATGTTTTTTCTCTCTGTATAAAAGCTTTGTTTCTGAGATGGAGGACTACAGTACTGTACAAATCGAATTTCTTTGCCAGAGTG
Source organism: Coregonus clupeaformis (assembly GCF_020615455.1). Lineage (NCBI taxonomy): Eukaryota > Metazoa > Chordata > Actinopteri > Salmoniformes > Salmonidae > Coregonus > Coregonus clupeaformis. The sequence goes on from NC_059220.1 coordinate 29,948,897, forward strand.
GGTTTTGTATTGCTGCACATACAGCCTGGAAATCAAAAGGGACGCATATTCGTACACGGCTAGACAAGGCTCCCTCCCCATGTAACAATTAGACTCCCCTCTGCACACGGGACGCGTTTCGAAAAGGTCCCAAGCAATTACCCAACCTGATAAAAGCTGGCATGTCTCACATGGCTCTGCACACTCTCATTAGGCATGTACTGCAGCCGAGAGTGGGTCTCTGGGCCATAAAATCACTGTGCTGCTCCCTGCCTTCCAACCCTTCTCTAATAGGTCTGCACCCACCAGCGTTAGCAGCACAAGGGAAACTACACATCACCTCTGGATCAGATATGAGGGGAAAGGCGGACAGGCAAACACTGTGAGAGGGTGAGGGCCCACTGTGCATTACAGTGCTTACTCAAAACCTGACAGGGGGAGGACGTGGTTTTTCCCCAATCATAAAGACAGCCTAAAATTGTATGGATTTTTTAAAAGATGGAATAAAAGAAATAAAATAGTATGATTATTATGTGTATCTATGAATATAGTCATACTCATGAACCATATAGGTTCATATAGGTCCCATGCAGATTCAAGCTAAAGAGGAGATAAGGGCATGGGAGGAGTATCTAAATTGCACAGATAGGCAACAGAGATCCTTTATTGATGTGATCCATGCACAGGATACCTTGCTCTCAGGGCCGATTCCAAACAGAATACTTGTGGGCTTATCGAAATGACCTGAATTGTATTTTAGTACACCCAGTTTTATACTCTCTGGCCCATGTTGATCCTAGTGTGCTAGATGCAGGCAGTGTGGACCCTGTCTAACAATTTCCATACTGAGGTATGAGATCACAAAACTCACAAACACTCAATCAAAACCGGAGGAACAACAGGTCTTCAATAAAACACCATGGCCCATCAAGTATAAAAAGGCCATTTGAAACCATATCTAATAGAAAATACTGTATACCGTAAACATCTGCCTTTTCAACGTCTGAAGGCCAATTGCCTTCATACGAAAAAGTTCAAAATGTGTATCATGTTATTAACAGTTTATTGAAATCGAGCATCCTATGATATAAAAAACATCATTGATATAAATATCACACACACACTTACTCACTCACGTGCCTCCAGGCCACGCACACACACACGCACACAAACACACACACACACACACACACACACACACATCAATAAATAAAATGTCAATTTCAAAAAGGCACAATGCAATGGAGAAATTGGTATTAGGCTAATATATAATTTTGCTAAGTAAAAATGCCCGATAAGCTATAGTAAATTAATTTGTGGGGATTTGCAATTCATTATTAAACAGTCGATTTCCATATGTTCCCTCTAATCCACTGGGAATAGGGGCCAGTAATTTCACTGAAGCCCAAAGAAAAAGTAATTTAATTAACGTATGAGCTAGCCTACGCTATATGAAAACCAGACATATACGAAGACCTTCATTCACGGATATGATCATGCACACTTGAAGAGAGACATCGTTAACGTCGCTTGAAACCAAGATCAATCAATACTGAAGGACTGGGTCTGTGCACCTGCAATTTTCAACGGTGTTCAAATACAAGCTAAAACAAGCGACGTGGATGGAGACAAATACAAAAGTATATCTACCCAAATTTGTTTGCATCTCTCTATCATTGAAAACTATCAATAAACATTTAAAAACAATGTATCAATTCATGGGGGGAGATGAGGCATATGTTGACAGTAAAGCATAGGCTAGAAATGTTTTATTTCGTTTAGTGGCCAAATATTAATTCGATTATCAATCGTTGAAATAGGCAACTTTTGGTTGGATTTCTAAACGAAATATAATCGAAAATACAACATAACCAAATGTAAGTGGGCTAGCTGCAAAATGGAAATTTCATGCAAAATCGAAAACTGAACAAAAATAAAATAGAGAAATCAGACGGGTTTATTCAGGATTGTTGGAGCATCGCCATGTATTTTTATTTAGTAGTCAACCGTGGAGGGGAGTGATCAGTAAAACAACAACGCATTATCGGTTATTACGCATAGGCTTATCTATTGAGCAGAATATGGGCTGTCAGCGAGAATAGGCCTAAGTAGTTAAATACTGGCCTACCGTAAGAGCTAAAGCCTAATACAAGGCTAGACGATGGTGAATACCTACAGTAACGTGTGAAATATAATTAGCCTGCAGTGTTCACAAGACGCAACTGAGGTTACAAAGGTCGCGGCTGGATGGATAACGTGTGATGCTGGACCTAAACAAATTGAATGAGCTCCGCTTCAGCTATACATCCTTATAAGCCTTACGTGTGCACTACGTTTAATGCATAAGGCATTGAGAACACTACCCATAGGCCCTACACGAGAGCTTCCTGGCAACACATCCAGTGATGCGGTGATGATGTGTGTGCCAAACTGAAATAAGCGCACACCAGCCTCCTGCGTCATGGGTTGTAACCACAGAGGTGACATGAGACGAGAGGTGGACACCTGTAGGGACCCAGGCCCGCGCGCACACTGGCCTTTCTCCAGCCGCCACCACAACTGGAGAATGTCCTGGTTTGAGGCGCTCGAGAGGAGGATATAGCCCATACAGAAACACCAACTTTTGAGAAACTATTCGTTCAAACTAGCAATGGAAAAACATAACTTTTTGGTGTCAGCTCATATTTTTGTTGGAGTGATGCCAGTCATTAATGATTGAAATGATGCATACAGATTGGACTGAGACACATCTAACTCTTCCTGGAAATCAAACATGAGAGACAAGTGATGTTTTGGCCTGATTCATTATCTCAAATGTACTCTATTTCAAGTCTGTTCGTTTTATTTCAATGGCCAGGCTCCCGTGTTTGAGGGCTACTGGACGTTCAACCGTTACAAAAACTACATTTAATTCATGCAAATGTTCATCGTTTCACAACGGGCATTTAGGGAAATTCATTAACGCTTTGTTTGGTTTTGTCACGTGACTTTTGCAGGGCCACACTTGAACACAACCTTCCCACTTTACCAGCAGCTAATTCTTCTCCCAAACATGTATTTAGGCGCTTTTTATCAGGAAAATGCACCAAAAAAGACTCCATAGACCTACGAAGACTTCAGTCAATTTTGAGGGCCTTTATGTGCATAATGCAATATTGAAAGTGTTAAAACTATTATGCAATAGGTTAACGAGTATAGGCGTATAAAGTGTATCTGTTACTACATTTTACTGATACAATCGTATAGCCTAAAATAATATTATTCCCCAGTCCCTTTATAAAAGTCATTATTATCATTTTCAATTAATCATTGGTGCTTATTTATCTAGTACGGAAATAGGCAACAATTTTGAAGATTAGTTTAGCATATACCTTTCTCTACAGAGATTGACAAAAGCACAAACTCGGAAATGTTCAAGTAATTATAGGCTATAGAAATAATCAAATGTAAATCACATGATATTAAACGTCCATGTAGCCTATTGCTTATAATCACACTATACATTTTGCAATGTTTCTGAATTTTCCAGAAAAAAAGGAAGATTAATTTATTTTAAATTGTCTATGTAAACCTACTTGACCAAATATCTAACGGTGCTAATAGTAATAAATAATGATTTGCTTATATGGAAATTAATTTTAAAAACCTGTGGATAAAAGTTTAATTAGCTTGTTGACATTATACAATATTGCTTCTTAACAACATAACTGTTTTGATATCTTCAGCGTCAAAGTGCAGACGATTAACCGATTATCTTCTCAGACATGCTTTCATAAAGACACAATACAAAACTTGAATGAAAATAAATATACTTTGTCATTTGGTTATTGATAAAAGTCGACCCATTGATTTGTAATTTGCCCTGTAGGCTTACTAAGCGGCTGAATCAGCTCACCAGATAGGCCTACCAGTAATACCGTCCTAAAATTGACTCGCAATATAGTCTAATACAGATAGTTTTTAAACTTAAACTATTTCACGTTGTCTTTCTTGTCAAAAACGATTTTGAAAAATATATTTGAAACATGCATTTATACCTGACACATCACGACATGTTTGTGTTCCAGAGTGTCCTCGTTAGCCAAATAATCTGCACAGTCGTGTGCAGTATGTTGGAATCTGTTAAAACTAAATGAGCTTGCATCTAAGGTGTAATTCCTATTCTTTCCAGATGAGGGAAACTTGGTTTCTGTTGGGCAGTCCTGGAGATTTAGAAAATTGTTTTTAACAGAATTCCACAGAATTCTGTCAATAAACTAAACAAAACAGATAGACCTAATGTAGTTCTGTAGCATATCACTTCATCAAGATAGTCAAGAAATGATGCTAATTTAATTGAGAAACGGTCAATTTTGCATTGTATGCATTATGTTTGATTTCCTATTCCTAGCAGACAACCTGGAGAGCAGTGAGCAACATTATCACACTAACTGTGCCTTCACTGTAACTGTACCATAATGAGCGATCGACCTCTCCTCTTATTTCGCCTCCATCCAAGGTTGCTGTGGTGACCCAACCTGATGTTTTCCATGTGTCTCGATCCCTTTAAGACCTGTAGTGAACTGGCCAAGAGAGAGGGGATAGTGACACTGCACCTTGTTACGGTTGGGACGACTGTTAACTTTTACTGCTGACATTTTGCAAGCTTATAAACGATACTTTCTTAACTTCCACAGGAAACACAGAGAACATGCTGTGATAATGCTAGCCTCTGGAATTCAGTCAATACCCTATAGTCTGGGAGCATTACAAGCCACAAAGGTATCGATTACATGAGTCCTATAGCATGTCTGATGCTAAGGATGGACGTGTAAAAAAAGGCCTTACCAGTTAGTGAGTCCCTTGGTCTGGGTTGTAATCGAAACTTCATGTGACACTATTCTATTAGCCCATGGTCTGCTCGGTCTGGCCTCTCATGGCGCGCGGATCATAATATGCGCTTCAGCTCAGTTCGCAGGTGTGAGTTTGTGCCCACAATGCACCAAAAAACAAACAAATGTAAACATATGGAGGCATTGTAAAGCATACTGGAAAATATATTAGAGACAATAGTAATAGAATAATAGGCATTAGAATGTAAATACGTTGATTCAAATCAAAATGGAGTTGGCAAATGTTGGGGGAATTGACAGTGTACGAAAATGGACGGTATGAAAATGTGGATGGAGTGAAACAATTCTGAAATATTATGTTTTAATGAAAAAAATAAACAAGACTTAGTAAATGTGTTTGTAAATCAAACGTCATAGAAATATATAATGTGTATCCCATCACAATATTCTTTGCAATTGCACTTTACGCATGAGCCTATACCTGTGCTAATACATTTTGTCCACATCTTTAGCAGGTTTATAACAGAATATGTGTAAGTGATCTCTGATCTTGACCTAAAGAGTTCTTAGGTTCACAGATTGTTTAATGGAGAAATAAGGAAACGTATTCAACTGATACATGTTGTCAGAACTAACAACTTTTTGGGTGGATAAGATTCTAATTGTGCTCTGATCAAAATATATAGGCTACACTGCATGCTATGTTGCCAAGTGTCACTCATAAACTATTATAAACACAATTAACATTAGTGGAAGTGCCTATTGGAAGTCCATCCAAAAGCACAAGCTCACCTCATTCCATGGTTTAAATAGTCACTCCATCTTTTCTATTTAGCCTACCAATGCATCATGTTGGATAAACGTTTTCCCTCAGTCACTTCCCCCTATGTAAAATACCCAGAGGTTGAATTGAGCGAACCGGATGGTGCTGATGTGTAGCAGCCTATCCACAGTCAGGACGGCCAATGAAATCAAACCAGAGCTCCATCGTAACTGGTAAGATTGACGTGAGGGACGCGTCAAATTAATCCCAGCAAACTTCAGCCTCCGGTATAACTCAAATTTGCCTTTATTGGATGAAGATCACTTCAGTGCCATTGTACCAAGTAGTTTCTCTCAAAGCACTGTGACAGAACAAGGAAAAGAACATCGGGAGGAGACATTTTAGAAGTCCCATTTGTTCTTCAACTTGTTGCTTCCTTCGTGCAGAAGGGAGAACCACCGCATTCAGCCATTGAGGGGCAACTATTTCAAAGCATCTCGAACCACAGGCAAATGGGTAAGCTTGCGTTAACATCTGCACGCTTCAGTGAAAGAAAGCTTATGGAAGCATAACCGTGCTTAACACGCCTGCATAACGCCAGAAATAACCATAAAGTTGATTTCGGGATGTAGATAAAGTGGACAGAACGAATGGAAAGATAGTTTACACGACAGGCATGTGATCTTTTCCGATATGCCAATGTAAACTATTCATAATCTGGGAGTTCATTTCAATGGTTGATTAAATGGATAGTTAATGTAAAGGTCATGCAATTAATTGACATAAAACTTAAAAAGTGTCAAAAGTGTCACTAAGATCCAGGGTAAGTTAAATATAGCTTCCTGATGTGAATAGTAATAACAACTTGCATTAGCACTCATTGTCCACGGTTAAATTTACTGTGTGTATGGAGAGCATGAAAATAGTTTTGTCTGCTTTTCATGATAGTTGAATATGTCCATGTATATGCATTCCCTGCAGAGCAAACCTATGGCGAGGTGAATCAGTTGGGTGGTGTATTCGTTAATGGACGACCCCTGCCCAACGCCATACGACTACGGATAGTGGAGTTGGCCCAGCTCGGGATCAGACCCTGCGATATCAGTAGGCAACTTCGCGTCTCCCACGGCTGTGTGAGCAAGATACTAGCACGATACAATGAAACGGGTTCCATTTTACCCGGTGCCATCGGGGGGAGCAAACCACGCGTTACCACACCGAATGTGGTGAAGAACATAAGGGATTACAAACTAGGTGACCCGGGGATCTTTGCCTGGGAGATCCGGGACAGGCTTCTCGCAGACGGAGTTTGTGACAAATACAACGTGCCCTCAGTAAGCTCCATCAGCCGGATTTTACGGAACAAGATTGGAAATCTTTCCCAGCCGAACCAGTATGAGAGCAGCAAGCAAGCCCCCACACAGGCCGGCCTCTCTTACAACCACATATACCCCTATTCATACCCCAACGCTATGTCACCCAATGGCAAAATGGGCAGCGGTCCCGGAGTACCCGTGACGGCCGGGCATGTAAGCATATCAAGAGCCTGGCCGTCAGCGCACACTGTCACCAACATTCTGGGTATCAGGGCCTTCATGGATCATCAAGGTGTGTAATATTGAATCTATTTTCCAGACAAATGATTGCGTGTTGATCTATATGGCACCATGCACACCCAGTTATAACCCATTTTCCAATAATTGTCCAAGTACATTTGGGGTCACTGGTTCAAGCTATTTGACGTGCTGTTCAGTTCATAACTCATTCCATGATGAATGATTTATACATCCAGTTTTGACGTTAGTTCATCAGGGTGGAAATTTGCCCTATACACCTTTTTAGGCCTGGGTTTGGTGCCTCACAAGGAAAACAACTTACTCTGTAGGCCTACTCACTCGTGCCTGTAGGCAAACACCTTGCTTAGACAAGGATACTTGTTAAAGCCTCCTCGTTCCCCGTGGGACCTAAGGTCAATATAAGGTCCTACTTGTCATGTTCTTAGTGATGTGTTGCCTCTAGGCCCCAGATGGATTGTTAGCCATGGCATGGCTGCAGCTCTGCCATCAAATAAACTAATTAAGTTAGCAAGTAGCCTAGCATGTAGCCAATTTTGAAAGGGCATAATTGTGGCACATGCTTTTAGAACGATGCGATATAATAATCGATCATTCTATGTGGCATTGACAATTTATACTTGATATAAACGTGTAATAGCCTCGTTGCATTTCTCCCCTTTCCTATAGATTACTGACGAACCCTATATAAAGTTCTGGATTCAGAAACAAAAACAACAGGCCTTGATTGGATACGCACAATTTGGCACACTATTCCTCTCTTTAAAACGTATTGTTTTGATAGCATTTTAAGAAATATTGCCGATATAATGTGCAATATTAAGTGGAAAATGTCATTTAGATCCCATTTAATATTTTAGCGTCCCTAAGGCTAGGCTACTGTGTTTATATTGGATTATTTGATAGGCCTGGTTATGAATAGGCCTATCTGATCAACAATAGATCAGAGACATTTGGACAGTTTCCCCCCAATAATCTGATATTAAAAGTGCAATTTGCTGTTTCCTAATCAGCTATTGCTGGAGCAGAGGGATATCCACAGAAAATGGAGGACTGGAGTAGTGTCAACAGAGCGACGTTTCCCTCTGCTCATACAGTGAACGGAATTGACAAATCAGCCATTGATGCGGACATAAAATATGCACAGGTAAAAACAACAAGGACTCCTATGAATGCAGAAGACTAGCTGCGGCCTGTATCTACAGAGAGACTGGGCTCTAAGTGTAATACAGTGTGTATTGAAAGGAATTAATCTGTTTAATAAAAGATTGTTATTCTCAAGTTGTTTCAATTTTCCCCCCAAAATTGCAACATTTGCTCCAGCATTTTTTAAAGCAGATTAATATAAATTGGGTTGAATGGATATACAGGCCTACACACTTAGGCGATGTCATAGATGTGCAAATGTTTTCGTTCTGGGAAACCTAAATCTAACATATTCTGTGTTTGTGTGTATTTTCTTGCAGCCTTCATCAACATTATCCAGTTATGTGCCAGCGTGTGCCTACTCATCTTCAAACCAGTACAGCGTTTATAGTGGGCCAGGTAGCTATGTGACCCCTGGACACCACTGGCAGTCCCAGAACTCGAGTTTGTCCCTCCCAAGCAGCGGCATGACGATGCACGCAGGAGACATCCACTCTTCAATGGCGTTCAAACATCCATCGCGAGAAGGTAGGCAAGAAACTGTTTGATAGTGTTCCATTCTGATCAAAACTGCGATAACGTAATTTTAGCGTAATTTGAACATCACTGGCAGCTGACTCGTTTCCCTTCAATTTTCCTTAATCTACAGAAAAAATAAATCGTTAATTTAAATTAAATGACAGGGTGTAAAATACAAATTATGTTAATATTGTCTTATTCTAAATGTCTTTATATAGCCTATTCACACAACACACACACACACACACACACACACACACACACACACACACACACACACACACACACACACACACACACACACACACACACACACACACACTTATTAGGCTACCATTAATCTAGCAGCAGTTGTTTAATTGTGGAAATTAAATTATGTTACTGTCAAGCCCCACAATAATTATCATGGAGTACGAATAATGGGGGACACAAATCTAGGGTATTAGTGCAAAAGCAATGTAGGCCTTCATTTGCAAGTGGTCTCGAAATTGTAGCAGCCTAAAATGTTGATGTAGCTTGCCTTAATGGCGTGGACCTACAGTGAATATATGTCGATGTCAGATAAATACGAACTATTTTAGGCTGAGATAGGCCTAAATAGGTGCTTGAACTAAGTGATCTCGGCTGAATGATCTCCGCCCTTATACAGGTATTCTAGCCATGCTTCGATTAAAACGTTTTCTTTTGGTATTTATATTTTAATTTCAAACTAAATGATAAAGTAAAAAAAGGTGTTCTAAAAAGTTTGCTATTAACCTACATTTACAGATGATATGGCGTTGACGAAAATTATGCCTATGCATGGATAGATTCGAGGATGAATGAGGTGTGAACCCGAGAAGACGGAATTTGAACGTTATATTGCAGCTTGCGATAAATGTTGTCAGTAAGTTCATGAAAAGTGTAGGCCTAAAATTTAAATGGCATGTGACGTTTAAAAAAGGAAAATCATAATTGCGTCAAATAATGTATGGATAATTTAAATATTGTGTCAAATGAATAGCCTTATAGCCTAACATTGACTATTATTAATATTATTATTATTATTAATATTATTATTATTATTATTAACCTATTTTGTATTTAAATGTTGCATGCATGGTGTAGTCTTACTTTCAGGACTGTAGGCTATAGGCCTAAGAGATATATATATATATATATATATATATATATATATATATATATATATATATATATATATATATATAGTTGTATAAATATTGCCATTCTTTCTGTGTTTTGCTGAAGTAAAGAGTAATGTGTGCTTGTGTGCTATACAAACGTCTCCTGTTTGTGTTCTGCAGGAGACAGAAAGCCCACCAGTCCACTAAGCAAGCAGCAGCAGCACGAGGCGTTGAGCAGTGTACACGGACTCAATCTCCCTACCTCGTCCTCGTAAGCCAGGGAGCTCGTGCCCCAAACCGAGGACTCAGAACTCACAATAGGCCTATGTAACGAGCTGCAGACCCTGCCTTACCTAATTGAATGCATTTCAAGAATTCAAACAGTAAGTGGAAGCACTATTTATGATTTGTTGCCTAAGTGTTAAATATTGAATGGGCCCTTATAGCCTAACGTATATGCATACAAATGTATCCAACCATAGATGACCTACAGTCGGTCTATGGCCTTGTGAATGTAAACTTATGAGGACTTATGTCCTCATGCAGTGGAGGTGGTGGTTGGTGGTTTGTCATCTGTTCATTTAAATAACCTACTTCATGTATATTTCTGTAAAATACAAGATTTAAATGCAATAATGTCTGTCATTGATGTTTCATTAAACAAGATTGCTATAGTCTAAATAAGGGGTAGCATTGACAATTGAACTGTATCCTGTATATGCAAAACATTATATTTTCTTGATTGGTTTCAAATCTGGTTTCTGCATGCAAACTCAACGATGTGAACAAAGTGATAAATTGTAAATGTAAAATAACTGCAAAAGCTTTAATTATATATTTTTTATAAATCCATTGTAAATATTCTAAATAAAGGCATTATAAAAAATAACTGCTCCCGTCATGATGAATATACTAAACAAATACTGCACAACAATTCAAAGTCACATGTGTTTGGTATTTTTTATTTAATTTTTTTATTTAACCTTTATTTAACTAGGCAAGTCAGTTAAGAATCATGCTGTGCCAACGTGTGGGTGCTAATCCTTTTCCCCTCATGGGCGCCTTGCTTCTGTGTTAATGGAGCTTACTGCATTCGGCGCCCCAGTGATGGTATCTTGGCTCCTTCTGGATATTTGCCATAAGGCAAATCAAATAACCAATCAAGTGCATGTTATTTTGCAATAGAGGCTGGGATTACACACACACATACACACACGCGCGCGCGCGCACACACACATTCACGCGCACACACTTTAGGGTTGATGTGATCATTGGTACACTGCATTGAATTACATTACCTACATACATTGGGAATATACTTTGCAAATTGTGGAATAACAGCGAAATTCTATAGCCTAGATTTGGGCCAGTCTTTGCTTATATGTTGGTTGCATGGTGTTCAGTATGACATTTTCATTAGAGATACTGTGCTTTCAGCACCTGCCCTCCAAAGGCCTGTGCACGGACATTTGCAGATTATTGACCATGTCCACACGACTAGGACAGCTGTCTCTGAAGGATTTGCATCCTCTAAAACTAACAATCAGCATATTGATTACGTCCACAAAAGTATTTATAATTCCAGGCCCAACACCACATCCAAAAGTCAGTGCGTCTCATTCGAGCCAACTATTGACTAACACGGTGTGCGTGCCATAGGCTACATACATCCCATAAACTGTACATTCCTATTCACAAAGTAAAACGTACATCGTAATTAGCCTACATAGTCTGTATTTGTCATGCATCTAGAATTCTAACAACGGCAAGTCCATTTAAAACTAAATGCAAACCTTTTCTAGACTATAAAGGGCTGTAATTTGAGGAGACAAGATGCTTTGACCAACAATCAAAACGGGACAGGTCTATAATTTGGGAAATTGTTTATGTTAAATGTTGCAAAACAATATGCATAAACGTTACGTCGTACAGTGAAACATATATTTTATGAGGACGCTCATGTTTTGGTCATCCTAATCCGTCAGTTAGGCTATTACTGTTATTATGGTTTGGCCAAAACAACATTGGTGTAGCGCTCTGTAATAATGTACTTTAAAAACGGAATAAAGAACATGCATGATAAATGTAATAAAAATATATCAAAGACATACGATTTCACAGAATTTATTCCAGCTATCGAATTCAAGCAACATCGGGAAAGTAGCTGTTCCATAAGAAATTGAAGATTTTTGCAACAATAGTAAACTCAATCTCTTTACAAATCATGCAACTTCAGAATCCTTACAAATATGGGGTATTGGGTTTACTGAGTTTCTCTCTCGGATTTTACACATTCAAAAATGTACACTGCGCTGCCACAAGTGAAAAAGGGAGGAAACCCATGTCTTGAAAACCAGTTTAAATGAGTGTCGTTTGTTTTTAAATGGTTTGTCAAAATACTTCTTTCCAGAGCTTAGTTGAGGAAATGACTTCAGATAAGAAATAATTGTACAGTGCCGACTTTTACAGGGCCCAGACTACAGTCCAGAAATAGACAGGGATCACCATTAGGCCTAATCCACCTGACCAGCGGTCTCCTGCATCCATTGACACAGTTTCCAGTTAAGCAAATCAACCCCAAAGAACTATCAATGAGAGAGGACCAATCAATGACCAAGTGTGTTGCTGAGGTGAAAATGCATTTCCATGTGTATTTCCATGTTTGTCTAATCAAGAACAATTGACAATTGTTAATTCTGACAACCAATGCCATCACAATTCTGTGGTGTATGTGTGTGTGTGTGTGTGTGTGTGAGAGAGAGAGAGAGAGAGAGAGAGAGAGAGAGAAAGAGGGGGGAGTGAGAGGGAGAGAGAGAGACAGAGACAGAGACAGAGTTAGAGACAGAGAGACAAAACATTGACTTAGTCAAGTACATCTAACGTTGATATTTCATTTTTGTATTCTTCAAAGTGTTGAACAAGTTCCATACAAATCATCTTTCTCTCTTAAAATTCTCTTAATGTTAGGTGAACACTGTAAGTGACATTCAGCTGCTTTTCAGTGCCAGAAAGCACATCTACCAACTTCTGCTGCTTCAATGTAAGACTTCTGTTTAGGTTTTTACCTTTTACTGTAATAGGGTTGCAGCAAATTTAAAGTGAGTGTTACCATTATTCCTCTGATTTCATTATGAGGAATTCCATCTCAAATCTAGTCTCTTGCCCATAAGATTTAAATCAGACCATGGTTTATCTTGGTTCTAAGACTGTTCACAGGCTTCTGAAACCCCATTTTCTATTGTACGAAAACATAGTTTAGTTGTTAAAAAAAATCTACGAATATCACAAACTTAGACTCTCAAATCCAAAGGTGAAGCATCAACTACTTATACATTCATATAGCAGAGGATTGATAATTCCCCATCTACAGGCTGTTGACCAAGTATCTGGAAAGACTCTCTAAGCTCTGTTTTATAAGGGTTAATTCCTTACTCCTATCCTGCGAAGCCCCCAGTGACTCAACATATCCAAACATTAAGATGGCCCCCCAGTACAAATGCCTCCTGACTGGAGTCGCTCTTGTTTTCCTGGATACCGCTTGGGGTTCAGAAAACACTCCCTCGTGGTGACTGGGTTACTTCCTGCGGGACCTGTGGTCATCAATCAGTGACCGGAGTGATGCCCCCCCACCACGCCACTCTCTGGACATCTGTACCACCAGAGCAACAGGTGGGAGGCTTTCTGCTGGTCATTTCTCAGCCCAGAAATATAGCCCATGAACATGTGGAATATGTATATTTTGACCAAGCTATATGAACATATACCTCTTTGGGTATTTTATATCTGATTTACAGTTGGTTCTACTTTATTATATATAGCCTTCTATTTTCAAACAAGTTATTGTACATTTAGGGGACTTTCTAGTGCAAAGGCAGAGAGTTTGAAAAAAATAAAACAGAAATGTAGGCAGCAGATGCACCAAAACATACCCTCTCTTTGAACCTAAAGAGCCTAAGTGTACACTATTCTGCTACTTAATGTTGTAAAGACACTCTAGTATGACAAGCTTTAAAAGACAAAAGTCAGTACGCAGGGGAGACTCAAAATCCTTGATACTAATGGGTCTGAAATTAGGCCATGTGCGTAATCCAAGCAACGGCACTCACTTCTGTGAATAGAATAATCCATCAGTGTCTTGTGTGTGTATAGGACATATTGAGCTTGCTTTGTACAGACAAGAGCTCAATGTATGCACTTGACACTCATCTGGGTATGATTTAGGACTTCTACATTATCATTATGTTTTGAAGGGGGAAACTACCCTGGGCAGGCCAAAAGACGCTTACACAGTGTACAGTACCTTTGTGTGACTACCATTCAACAAGACAGAGAGCATCTCAGGACGAATGACAGAAAACCAGACAGAGATAGCTCCTGGAAAAGGGCAGAGAATGATACATGAGAAACCTTCTGTGGAGAGTGGCAATTTGGCATCTCTAAAAAGTCGCTCCATGTCAAATTTGTGATGTCTTTGACCTAAAATTAATTATCATGGATATTGGCATGGAAACTAGTAGCAAACTACAATTAAAATATGAGCTGAAGTGACAGGATATGTGATTGTTGGCAGATGTTTATCTCAAAGGCTGATTTTCCTGTCTCTTGAGGCAGTGTCAAATAGTTTGCTGTCTAGATGTCCATACATCCTATTTTCTGTGTGGCAGACATGCAGAACATAATGTACAGAACTTAATGAGACTACAAAAACATAGCCGTTTGTAAACTCAAACTAAATTCATGAAAATGAGAAAAGTCATGCATGAGGTATTATTTTCACCCCTCCCCAACCCTGTGAAATAAGTACAAAAACTCCTTGTATTCCTTGTAATGCAACCATCATTGACTTATTTTCCGCTGTCTGTCTGTGCTGTCTGTCCTGTCCACATGATTTCCAAACAGGCAGTGGCAGCACTGGAGGCTGTAGTCCAGAGAGAAGATGATAAATGTCTCCCTCCCATGTTCTGACTTGCTCTGCCAGCTCACCACATCAACCAACCAGGCGCTCCGAAAGCAAAGGGACAGAGACATGATGATGACATTTGGCTCTTCAAATGAAAACGTATCATTTCACAGTTGCTTTGGACTGGCTCTCTGGGGGATTCCGGGGCTGTTTTGGTCCGCAGAACGAGGCAGCAGCAAAGGGAACATAGAAATAAGAGCAATAACCACAGGATCTCTTTGAAATGCCGAGCCTCAGCTCTGATTATTACATACAGAAGACTAAAGCAGCATGAAATTATGTTTGCATAAACAATTAAAATAGTTCCCTTTTTAGGACACTGCAGAGAATCGTTTTGCAAACCAGAATTACTCTTGCCATTCCTGTGCTGTATTAGTGTTGGGTATGCAAATATAGCAACAGACTGTCTTGTGTCATGCATCTAAAGGGAGACACAGAACATCACTAAAGAATATGCATGCCTCCTGAGGGAAAATATAGACTTTAGTGATTGTGTCAGCAGTTTTGAATGTCATAAATGTACAGTATATGTGCTGTGAGAGGAGCTCTCTGGGCAGAAGATGAGAGACACTGACAGGGTCCAGCATGATTCCCTGTAATTTGTGGAGACTATAGAATTAATGTTCTGCCCTGCTGCCCATCTGTGACTTATTTAACTGTGCTGAAATACAGTATATACTTTGCTTAATGCTGCCACATACATGTCAAGCGTTACCAGCGAGCTGTGTGGCATCAGATTTAAAGGCTGCTGTCAACTTAATTTTTGGCTCAAATTCTTATGAGGTGATAATAGGAAGATGACTCTACTCACAAAAATGCATGAGTGGTTAGCCACTGTACTGTCTGTCGGTTTGGGCAGGGAAATGTATTTGCATGTGAACCACGTTTGCTATATCTACAGAAATGAAACATTATTAAGTGCATCACAGTGGTATTTGAAGAAGCATGATCAGAAAGGCAACTAGCGATGAGCATCAACATCAGAAATAAGGTCTGCAACCAAAATATTGATTCCATTGACTTTTCTTACTGACAGTAAAGACAATAGTATGAAGGCATTAAACAAGGTAATGAGCACAATGTTCCTCTTTTGGACAATGACACATATGGTTCCCACAAATAACCATGATGTAATGAAACCCACAAACGTATAGAAGGTTTATACAAGTATAGAAACTTTATACAGGTATACTTTGTTTAAGTATGTTAAAGGCTATAATCACAGACACAGTGTTGAATTGTCAAAAGTCAAAAGTACCCAACAACAGAGGCATATTGCCTGTACAGTCACTAGTGAAAGTCTACACACCCCTTCCACAGTCTTCACACTTTGTTGCCTTTTGCTGCCTTAAAATGTTATCTCAAAAGGTAATACATTGGATTTCTTTCCTACCAATCTACATAACCTACTCCATATTACCAAAGTTAAAGAAACATTATAGAACATTTTCCAAATGAATAATAAAAACAAAAAACGTATTGTATATATGAGATGCATTAATGACATGTGTGTGTGTCTGTTCTGGGAGCGCGCACACGAACGCATCTGTCGATCGCTACCCTTAATGACCCCACAATTAAGAAGCGCACCTTCAGAGGAGACGCTAATGACACTGACGAGGCCAAAACGTTTGCTATCTACCTATCCCTGAATGAAATAAATAATGCACAATTTTTTTTGCGTATGTCATTACAGCTGTGAATCATTTTGAATACGATTCTACTAACTTTGCACAACTCTTAGGGCAACATTTATCCATTGTTTTTGTCAAATATTGTTCAAGCTCATTACATTTGGTTGGGCATCATTGATGGACAGCAATATAAGCATTTCGCTATACCTGCCGGTGACAAGCATACCCATAACATGATGCTGCCACCACAATACTTGAAAATACAGAGGGTTTCACTCTGTGTCGTGTTGTATTGGATTAGGCCAAAAAGTGCATTTCTTTGCCGTGCTGTCTTTCAGTATTACTTAGAGACCTTGTTGCAAACAGAATGGATGATTTGGAGTGGATTTTGTTAACACAGGCTTCATTCTTTTCACTTTGTCATACAGGACAGTAATGTGTAGTGAATGCAATGTTGTTAATCCTCTGTATCTTTAAATATTGTGGTGGCAGCATCATGTTATGGGTATGCTTGTCACCAGCTGGGACTGGGGAGTTTGTCAGGATAGGGTTAGGGTTAGGGTTAGGAGCAAAGCCCAGGTAGAAATTTAAAGGAAAACCGGCCTCAGTCCTCTGAAAACCTAACCCTGGGATATAGTTGTATTTTTCAGCGGGACAATTACTCAAATGTTCATGCCAAAGACACACCAGAATAGCTTTCCAAGAGGTGTTCGTGAGTGGTCCAGTCTCAGCACTGACATAATTTGCTTGAAAAATCAGAGACAAGGTTTGAATATTGCTGTCCATCAATGACTACCATGTACAACCAAATGTAATGAGCTTGAGCAATTTTTACAAAAACAGTGGATAAATGTTGCCCTAAGAGTTGTGCAAAGTTAGTAGAATCTTTTTCAAAATGATTCACAGCTGTAATGGCTGCCAAAAGTGCTTCCACCAAGTATTAACTTTGGGGTGTGAAGACATACACAATAAATACATATTTATTTTAATTATTAATTCAGAAAGATGTATTGAATTTTTCATTAACTTTGGAAATGTGGAGTAGGTTGTGTAGATTGGTAGAAAAAAAACATATTTATTCCCTTTTGAGATTTAATTTCAAGGCAGCAAAAGGCACCAAAATGTGAAGACTGTGCAATGGGTGTGTATAATTTCACTATCAACTGTACATGTAACTTAACAAAACCCTAGTGAAGATCTCACATAAATTAAAGACAGTGAAGTGCCCCAGCTTAGGTTTTAAGTCACTGTCTCCCATTCTTGAGTCATATGCACAGAAAGTAACAATTTAAATAGATTAAAGTTGCAAGCATGGCCTTCCCACATATAGACCTTCTCTCATATAAAAGAGATGTAAATAGTCTGATTCCTTTTAAAGTTGCGATAACACTTTACTGAAAGCCTGACGGTATATAATGCTTTATAACTTCTCAGCATCTATGAGCCTTTATTTATTTTGGGAAAAAAAATGAAAAAAGTGATAGATATAATTAGCTTTTATGCTGCAGTGACTCTTTCACACCTTTTCAAATTGACACGGTCATCACATACTGTGACATTTTCACTCTCTTGTTGTTTGCCTTGATATTCTGGAATACCCAGACTTTCAAGATGAGTGATACTAACTTTACACAGCTCTGTCGGGTAATACAGCCGCTGACACAGGGATTAGATGTTGCAATGTCAAAGAGCTTGAACCTTTGTATGATAAAGATCAATGATGCTAAGTTCTGAATAGGTCTGGTAAGCTTACGCTTCAAACTGAACCAAACTGTACAGTGTCCCAAGTTTCCAGACCTAAGAGGTGGTCTTGGTCTAGGATGAGTCAGTGATGGTTAACCCAGCGTCTGAAAGCTGGGTGGCCAGCGTCCTGCGCCTGAGGATGACGGACAAAGAGACGGGAAGTTCAGCGGTCCGGGTCTACGCTGAGTGACATGGCGGAGGCATGCAGAACCTGTCGAGCTGCGCTGGAATATTGTGTCCAATAGGCCCTGGAATGAACACTGTCACCGTGGAGTCATTTGGAGAGATAGAGAAACAAAAGGTAGAAGATAAACAAAGCAGGTTGTCATTAATCAACCCTCTGACAGCACCCTGCTCCTGCCACTCCCTTGGGATTTGTGATGACAGCCAGTTAGTAGAGCCAGCTAGCAACCAGCAGACATTAGCTTTGTGTTTCCAAAAAACCTCCAGGCCCGGCTCACTGTGGGTTCATACACTCAGACAGCTTCACAACTAAACCAACATACATTTATGTAACCTATTGACTGACAACGTCTGGAACATACTGTATGTCTCTGTGTCTAGATACTGTAGGTCACGTATCTGTCTGTGTCTACAACATCATAGCGTAAAGATAAGGAACGCAAATCGTTTGCTCTTTCTCCCACTGGCAGTTTCATATGGCTTTTGTTGGAGGATTTACTTTCTTTTGTAAATGTTTTCATTGTCTTGTGTTACTGCAGTGTCTTTCCGAAAGTGGCAAGGCTCAAGCTGTTAGCGGCAGCGACCGAGGCTCGCTGAGCTCACACTGGTTTGAGGCGTTTTGATGACATGAAAAGAGGGGCCCTCGGAGAGTTTGCATTTTAAAGAAACAAGAACAAAAACAAAAGGGAAAGTCAATTTCATGAACTCATATGATTGGCTTGTGTTTGGTGACATTCAGTTAGAATTGATATGTAATTCGTTTAGGACTAGACAGGCCTCGAGACAGGCCTGCGAAAAGTGGGAGTTTTTTTTCCTATCACCATCACTCTATCAAAACACACGGCAGACCTCCACCGTCTCACACAGATTTGTGCTCAGAGAGAAAGGGGAGAAAGAGGACGTGTGAATTAAACCATTTTCAAATGAAGAATGTGTAGAGATATAAACCATGTCTGTCCAGTCAACTCATGTGGTCTTTGTATTTGTAGTTTTGACAGATGAACATCTTGCTTCAATACTCATTACTATACAGCATAAACATTTAATTATATTGTACTGTATATTAAAACATTAAACTTATATACTTTGTTGATGTTCGCTCTTTTATTGCCACAACTTGTCTCATAATAATATTTTTGTTGAAATGTGATTTAATTTGACCATAATAAGAAAATCACTTGCATATACTGTATCTTTTGAGGAAGGAGGTACTGAACCATTTCATGGAACCATTTATCTATGAAAACTACATTCATTCTGCTGTAAAATGTTCATTGAGATTCTGTATTTGAAAAATAGTATTGTACAGTTAAGTTTAGTTAAGGACACATTTTTGGGAAAATACTGACTAATATTGACAACCCGTTCTCTGTTTTATGTAGTTCAATAAAGGTGATGAAATATTATGGTTTGGTGAAAGTACATTTATTCAACAAGTGAGCTATTTTGAAGTTTTAGCCACATCATAGTTGTTTTCTCCTTCAAAGTAAAACAACTTGTTTGCTGAAACCAAATAGCCTCCTACAGGTAATAGGGAAGGTAACTTGATCCACAAGCAAATATCTTTATTTGAGACGAGACATTTATGAGGTGGGCCTATGCACAAACGAGGGGCATTATACTGACAAGGATCAGGTTGAGTAAATAGACCCAGAGATCAATTAATAATATGGATCAAAATAGCTTTTTTGCGGTCCCTACATACAGCTTTCTCTGTCCAATCAGGACAAGACAGTTGTTAAATGGTTGTTCTAAGCTCAGACAAACGTCAGTCATCACCTATAGAGCCAACCATGAGTCAACACTTAATTCCCAGTCACACTAGCTAAGTTGGGCCTTCGAATAAATGCTTAAACTGCATTCAACTGTCTGGTGAGTCCCAGCTCTTTGAGCTCCAATGGCATATCTGTAATGGTTTTAAAAACAAATGAGATAAACAAGTACTTTTTTCTTCTCGGTTTAGGCCTTTTAATGGAAAGTGTGTGTGTTTAGGAATTATGCATAGGATGCACTTGAAGTGCCTTTTTTATGGTGGATTTGTGTAGACCCAAGTTCCAACCCAACTTTAAGTTCCATGTTTGTAACCTATTTCGTCCTTCTGAAAAAAATCCCTATATATCAAACCCAGCAGCACACTCAAGTGTGTGTGCACATGCATTCCGACACCGTGTAAATATGAATCCTCTAAGGATTCGGTAAAACAGCTGCTGTTTTAACAAGTAACTTCACGGGAAATGCAAAGTGCAGCCATCAGTACACTCTATCTCCTGCTAGGTAACAGCTCTCCATTCACTCCCAGAGGGAGACAAAAGGTGTGTGTCAGGCTGGCAGAGGACTGTTTTCTCTTCCTGCTCTCAGTGTCAAGGAAGAAGAGGATGTGTCTTCCAATGGGGAGGCCTATCGATTGCAAGGTGAAAAGGTTTCAGAAACTCTTGGTGAAATCCAAGGCTGTCGGTCATTTTACTCTCCCCCAAGAAGAAACACTAACAAATACCATGGGAAGAATGTTTTTTTTTTTTTGTATATCGATAGCAGTTCAGGTTTTCTTCAGTTTTGATAAGTGAAAAAAAACTGTGGACATTTTCCCCAGTAAAAAAAAACATGACACTGTATGAATTTAGCAGTATGCCATTCCACCTGGCACCTGCAAAACGAAAACAGACCAATTATTGTATTAGGGCTAACAATCGTCCCAACAGAATATGCCCTGGTATGCCCCTGCTAGAGGAACTGGCTGGCCCAATGAAAACACAAAGCTAAAACTGTCAATCTTCTCTACAGTATATAGTAACCATTTGAATTCGAAGAAGCTTGAAAATTGATGGCCCTACTAAATCAAATAAAATAAAATCAAATCAAATTGTATTGGTCACATGCGCCGAATACAACAGGTGCAGACATTACAGTGAAATGCTTACTTACAGCCCTTAACCAACAGTGCATTTATTTTAAACAAAAAAAGTAAGAATAAAACAACAACAAAAAAAAGTGTTGAGAAAAAAAGAGCAGAGGTAAAATAAAGTGACAGTAGGGAGGCTATGTATACAGGGGGGTACTGTTGCAGAGTCAATGTGCGGGGGCACCGGCTAGTTGAGGTAGTTGAGGTAATATGTACATGTGGGTAGAGTTAAAGTTACTATGAACGGACCACAACAATCCTGTCATCAGCATAGTCAATTGTACAAAAGGGAATCTGTTATTTTCTATTCATTGGAAGTCTTCCTTATTGGTTTCATCTAAGACAGGGATCATCAACTAGATTTTGTCGCAGGCCGATAAAAAAAAAAAATGGATGGTCAGGGGGCCGGAACATAATTACAAATAATTTGTAGACTGCAAATTGATATGCAAGAAGCCCAAACAGATATAATATTTGACTAAAACATAATCATTTTAAACCTTGCTTACATTTGTATGAGATCACATCTCGCTATTATGCGTGGGAATAGATTTCCAAAATTAAAATCACTTTGCTGATTTGCTGGTGTTTTTACAGTGTTTTATGTCCAACTATATATATATATATTTTTTTAGAACATGGGGGATCAAATAAAATCACCCGCGGGCCAAATTCAGCCCACGGGCCGCCAGTTGGGGAACCCTGCTCTAAGACATCAGAGGACAATTTGGTCTCTTTGAATTGTAGTTCTTCATTCCCAATGATGGCTGGTTATTAGGTATTCCTCCTCCTTCTAGGCCTCCTCTAGTGGTCTGCCTACTTTCCTTGCATGGGAATAATGGAGAGGTCAGGAGAATGGTCTCTCTAGTTGGTGTTGATGGTGGGGATAAATGAAGATTGATGCCCCTGGTCTAATCATCACAGGTGTTTGCTTTTATGAGCAGCGTCTTCCACAAGCAGTTTCTCATTACACTGAGCAGAGCAGGAGGGCCTTCAAGCCTCCTGCATTCCTACAATGCTCTGAGGAGTGTGTAATTTAGGAGACTAAATTTAGGGGGAGGCAAATCAGTTTTTATTCGAAGCAGACCTGACTCAAACAGAGATTCACCACACTGTGGTCGGACTTCAAACCAGCTCGTTACTTGCTCTTTTTCATTTTCAAACTGCTGCAAATCTCGTTCCCTCTGAACACAGCGAATAAAGTAATTTGACTTTTGTTTAATTTGTTTCATCATGGCTGCAGACTCTGTTAACCATTTGCACATTGATGGTGGTATAACAGCAGCTGATTGATAATTTGTCAACTATATTCTGGTCAATGCACATCAATTCATATGCTGAAATTTCAGAGGTCACCTGACAACATCTTGTGGCAACAGTTTGTAAACAAACTATTATCTGAACAAATTCATTTATGCCGACTCAAGCTAAATAAAATAGTAAATACTGCTCTTCTGTAAGAGTGATCTTCCAACTTCAGATCAAACTGAGATGCAGAAGGGTTGGATTCCACTGTGAGTGTTAATCCATCTTCATTGGCATAAAGAATAAAGGCAAGGTAAATGAGGCTGTTTGTTGTCCCTCAGAGCAAATATTGGATTGTCCAGATAATGCTATGAGTCGCTTAGGATTTCCCACAGAGCTAAAGGTACACAGATGTCTAGCCTTTTTAATGGAGGAATTGATTCCTACTCTTTCTTCTTCTTTCAAGCCAAACATCAGTAGCAGACTCAAGTGGCAGAAAGTTTCCGTTGATGATCCAGTCTGACACTAAAGTCTGCTGGGAGATTAATGAGGAGGGAGTTCCGTCTCACTGTCAGACACACAGGGCCTTGTTCAATCAAAACAGGTTACTGTGTTTCCAGAAGAAGTCGAAAACTTTCAGCACACTATTATGTTTTACTGGTATATGTAAAACTCCCTGTTATTACATATTTGTTACGTAGTAATAACATAAGTATTCCCCTTATAGTTAAATTAAAATGAATATGATATAGGTATTAAGCAGATGTTCTAATGTAATTTTAAAGGCAATATGAACCTTTCTTTGAATAAAAAGGAAAACCATCCGGTGGTCAGCTGGTTTAAAAGCCATCCCTGTCTCCTCGACTTTATAGTGCATTATCACCTCATTGGAAGCAGTCATCTGTTAAACAAGTAGCCACAACTCAGTGAGAGGGAAAAGTGAGCCCTCTACTGCTGAGTTCTATCACCAGACTCTCTCTCTCTCTCTCTCTCTCTCTCTCTCTCTCTCTC
This sequence comes from Coregonus clupeaformis, assembly GCF_020615455.1. Taxonomy (NCBI): domain Eukaryota; kingdom Metazoa; phylum Chordata; class Actinopteri; order Salmoniformes; family Salmonidae; genus Coregonus; species Coregonus clupeaformis. Next base: position 29,972,509 of record NC_059220.1, read on the forward strand.
TCTCTCTCTCTCTCTCTCTCTCTCTCTCTCTCTCTCGCTCTCTATCTGCTCATGTGCACACAATCTGGCAACGTCAGCTTCTGTTCCCTGCAGCCCTGCAGTGACTATGAGCTGGGAGTTTCCTGCCTAGTCAAGCGCCACACAGCACTATTGTTCATGTGTTGTAAGTCACTATACAGTACAGTACATGATAGATCATGCTCCACATTGATAACCCAAAACATGTACATCGGTCAAAGTATAAAGCAAAAAGATAGGCTAAGATGAAAAACATACAAATTCATTTGAGTTGCATTGCATCAGGAAAATGAACTGGGAACTAAACGTGGAATTTTATGACTGCAAGATAGGCAGACTACTCAGTATTGGAATATAATGTGTGTAGATTTGACATTCACATAGATAATAGCAGTTTTCCGCTAGACTGGCTCCAAAGTGAGTTGAGCACATCTAATTCCTTGCAGCTCTGCCTTTGATCTTGTGTTACATCTGTGAGATATTCTGTGTTTATTTGTTGAGGGACGTTGGGCGAATTTGTGTCCCTGTGTATACGCCTTAATTAATTGTAGCCTCCCAGTCCTTTGTTTCTTTCGCCTGTGATGATATCACAGAAGCCAACATGGTGTCTCCCAGTACGGTGTGGCAGTTTGAAGTTCCACTAATAGTGAAGGAACAACATAGAGAGCCAGTCCTAGATGCTGCCCATTGATCTCGCCTCGCTGGCTGCCCTTGAAAACCCTCTCCCGCTTTCAGAACCACCGATAATCATCTTTAATGAATAGTTGTGTGCCACAGGAGTGCTGACTGATAGGGATCATGTCAAGGTTCAGGTCTCAAAAACAATCAGGCATTTTCATCTTAACTATCTGGATGTCTTCCATAATGCCACACACTCTGTGATTACTCTTGTAATAGGCTTACACCGAAAATAAAACTTGGCACCACCTAAGCATTCTTGCCCAAGCCCAATCCAAAACCCCAAGCTTGAACCATCCCTCCCTCCCTTCTACACCTCCTCGCCGTGGATGTGAACGCTGCCTGTTGGGCTGTTTCAGCAGCTCTTTGTTGCTGTGTTCTGATCTCAGGTGGAGATAGCACTGTGCGAGCGATTACCTTATAAAAGGCAGGATTGCAAAGTTGGCGACTCCTGGCACAAGCACAGCTCCCACTGAGTGCGTCTGATAGGCCCAACTTGAGCCATTTCCCCCACCTCCAAGGAGGCCCTTATCATCTGCAGGGGTCATATTCAGGGGTCATCTGCAGGGGCCAGAGACTGTCAATAATTTACACAATACTATACTGATACTGTAAATTAAGTTTAATAGCTGTCGAGGCCAATTAAGGATTCTACAGTTTGTTATTTTCCGATAAACCGGTAGCAGAAAACTTTTCAAAAGAAACTGTGTTGCTCATAGGCTATCAATTAGACAGTGGCAGCTGCCATATTCTGCTGATGTTTGTGGGCTGGCTAATCATGTCATGTCGAAGTGATTGCACATGCCCTCTTCACTCCCCTGGGGCAGATGAGCACCATAGTTACTCAAGTCTCACTCTGACAGGCTGCCATCTCTTTGATTTAGGGTTGCTGTAATGCTGTGTTTGGCAGCGTTTTAGGCTTAGCCTGCTAATTTCTTTGTCAAAATTGGTGTAATAGATTGAGATAAATGGCTGGTAGAACATGAACACACCTCCCTTATTACTGTAATCACCGTCAATGTTGTTACTACAGCGGTCAGTTGTTTCAGGCAGCTCCCATTTGAAGAAACAACACGGTTAACAATTCCTAGCAATTGCACACACTTCAATTTGAATTGCAGGAATACTTTCAAGAACAAAAAAATAACACATTTGTCTTACAACAGAGAAATGGTGAATGTCTAATAAATAATAAACAAATATGACATCTCAAATTAGGATTTGGCCCAACTTGTGCTTCCACAATGTCCTCTTATTTCCACTCTGACCTCTGTTAATCTGACCTCTGTTAATCGGTGGTATAGAGTTTCTCAACTATCCGTATCAGATTGCTCCTATCTCAGTGAAGGTGAGATAAAGAGGGTGAGCAGGCACCTCTGAGAGAGAAGCTTTACCTCTGCTTTCCTGGTGCAACAGGTGCTGACCTGCCCAGAACAGCCTGGGCATAGAGAGATATCCCACTCAACCCTGCTGGGCCCGGCTCAATAATGATGTGCTACGCAGCAGAGATATAGCTCTGTCTGATCATCGCTCTGATGGCCCTGGGTTCAACAGAGGTGCCATAGCGAGAACACATGACAATGACAACTATCAGAGAATCATGAAATGGCAAATCAGTGAATTGTCAATTACTATGAAACAACATGTTAATATATGTAAATGCATATTGTTACTTAAGTAATTGCACTATTACCAGTATATTCTGATTCAAGTGAGGAGGTAACAATCATAGTAGATGTAGTCACATAAATCGTGACAGGGTCAGAGATTGCCCTACGTAAACACTGCAGATACTATCATTGCTCAGGGACTACCTTACCATCGTCTAGTGAAAAGTGATACTCTGACCTGTCCAGCAGCACACAAAGCCAGCCTCCATCCTCAGGTGAGATATCTCTGAAAGCTTCCCTCCTGAATCCCTTAACTAAATATTGTGAGTGTCTCTCTTGATATTCTAGAGCCTGCTTATTTACCTTCAGATCCTAAGGATTAGCAGCTTAGCACTTCTCCACAATGGGCAGTTGGTCAAAGTTCACAGTCCCTGAGAGTGGCTGGAATCCTGGCGTTTAACCTGTTTGAAAAAGTAAGGAGACTGACTATATTAGTTAAGGGATACATTGAGATTGTTCATTTCTTCCTTTTCAAAAAAATGTATCTTGTGAGAATCTAAAATATAGAAAATCATGAAAATATGGGATATAAATTCAATGCCTCTCAAAATATTTGTAAGCACTTAAGGCTAATTATCTGATCAGACTCATAATCCCACTAATTCAATATAGATTCCCATTCAACATCACCGAGCCAGCCTTCTGAATCCAATTAAGTGCTTTACCCAAACTGCAATTACTGTTGAGACTTGGATTTTGTTCTGTAATGACCCAACTGAATTGGACTGCATAGCAGCCCTGTGCAGTGTGCCAGATGACTGCTAACATCCTCCTTTGTGGCTAGAGAAATGCTAGCATAACATCAGACTTGGGTGTCCTTATAGCCTTGGTGTTTTGGTACAGCTGTGTACTCTGACAGGACTATTAAAGGATATTACTCTGTGTGATGTGGACTGTAATGCTTTTAAGTGAATCACCTGTATTTTGAATATGTTATTTCATGTTTCCATTTCCAAGCTTTTAGTGGAGGTAGAATTATAACTTGATGGTCTGACTTAAAGCACTTGAATGGCTTTGCATATAAATTAAAAACAATAACAAGATTGCAAAAATATGACAACTATGCAACACATTATTTATTGCTATGGTTACACTTATCATCAATCTTCTCCACAGCCAATGAAAAGCCCCAATGGAGGATCTGCTTTCCCTAGGCTTGACTAAAGTGAATTGGCCTTGGGCGGACTGATAAAGTGCAGGACTTGTCAAAATGAGGGCACATTGACTGTGTGCACTGAAGGGAGGTATCTTCATCTGGGAGACATCCACATGGGTGGTAAAGTGGGAGCTATGACAGCTTGGCCAAGTGGAAATGTTATCGCACCATACAGGTTTCAGTGAAAGCGGCTTTCTATGAATACCAGGTAAGAAGGGATTGACAGGAACATGTATAAATGTTCAAAGCCACAGACACTGAATATGTTTATTAAAGCATATTCTTTTCACTTTACTTTCTCAGAAGCACAGCACACACAAAAGAGTTCTCAATTATTTTGGCTGGTCTAACGTCTGCAGGCATCTACATACACTACCATGAAGCTGTCCAATGGAACACATCCTCTCTAGACCACTCTGTAGAACCTGGATCCCTCCCTCTTTCTTGTGACGATGCAGTTCTACCTTAGCGCTGACGTTGACATCTGTCTCCTGCAAGAAGGACAATAGTGTGCCTATTCCCAACCACTGACCCCTACAGCTGGCCCCACGCAAATGGAAAGTGTCCGCTTCCAACAGCTGCCCGCCAGAGGTAAACACAGACAGAGAGCGCTTGTTCACGCTTATCTCTTTACCTGACATCAGCTTCTTAACTCACGCCTAAAGATTTAACTCAAGCAAAAAATCCCTGTAAAAACTGACTTTTTGTATCTTACACTGAGTGGGGAAAAAGGCCCACAGTTGGTAGTCCGATTGATGCCAATTTTCATAATTGTAGAATAGGATGCTTATTCAACATGATTACTAATCCCTACCAAGAGACATTTAAATATGTGTGTTATTTGGTGTTGCATGCAAAAGGAGATGACCAAGAAAGTGGGTACATTTCCTCTGGAACACACCATACAGTGTTGTGCTGTGAATTTGTTCCTTTAGTCTTGTGATGGGACATTTCTTCCAACGACGTTTAGCCTAATCCACTTAAGCTGCCTTCATTCAAGGCTGGTAACAGACACCCCAAGAACTGACTCTGCTGGTGTAACTGGGCAACCTGGACTCTGAGGTAGACATAACATATTAAACGTAAATCCATCTCCCTCCATTTAGTATGATGTGTTAGGTTTCGTACGGTATGTATTCATTTGTGGATGGCCATCATCCATTTCGTATGATATGATACAAATTTCAATTTGTTGTGGCTAACGTTAGCTAGGTGGCTAACGTTAGCTAGGCTAGGGGTTAGGGTTAAGGGTAAAGGTTAGGTTTAAGGTTAGGGGTAAGTTTAAGGTTAAGGTTAGGACTTAAGTTAAAGGGTCAAGTTTAGCGTTCGGGAAGGGTTAACTAACATGCTAAGTAGTTGCAAATGATCTAAAAAGTAGTAAGTAGTTGCAGAGTTGCTAATTAGCTAAAGTTGTCCGTGATGAGATTTGAACACGCAACCTTTGGGTTGCTAGATGTTCACGTTATACACCTACCCATCCACCCCAACCAACCACGCTCCTTTTGTTTTTGCCTTAAGTAACCTTCTGTCTAATGTAACAATAACATATCATACTAATTTGAGTGTCACGGATGTACATTTACTATGTTACGTCTAGTCTATGAGACCAGGCTGAACTGTGAGACAGTTTAAAAAAAAGCATAAATATCTGCGAAGAGTCTGGGTATGATCCACTTTTATGAAATGATGAGTAACATTTTCTTATTGCAGCTCACGCCCCATGTCCCTGCTGTGAGATCTTGCTGCCGCAGATATGACTCTCATTACGTGTGCATTGAAGTCCTCAGGAGCAAAGCCTACCGTATCAGCTTTCACAATAGGAATATTTCCACTGCCCTGCCAAATGCTAACCATGTTGTACAGACGACATGTGACCAATATTTGAGTTGTAACGAAATATTTCAAGTATAAACATAAATTATTATATGATTTCAACTACATATGAGAACCACTTCCTAAATCACACTTTATAAACCATGTTATTTTCCACATCTTGATGAAATCTTGTGACCCTTTCATAGCCTGAGCTTCACTGACTGAAAAATGTAGACACACAGAAAGATACCACACTGTATATTCCCTACATGAATGTAGGCAGATAGAAACACCCAACCAGTGTGGATGTTAAATAATAAATTTCTTAAGATAAGGTTTTCATATACGAAATACTGTAAGGTTTGTAAGAAATACTGTAAAGAACGAATTTTAGTGGTAATAGTATTATTGTGTTTTATTTGTTATATTTGGGAGATTGCCAGTCTTCATGAGTTGCTACTTGTGCTAAAAAAAAAATACTTTTTGAAAGTGTTAAATATACACACCTATTATAAACGAAAGCTTCCTTTTCAAAATAAGCGAATTATGCGGCATCTTCATCATCCAGGATTTCTACATATGGACAGCTTTTTCAATTCTGCTGCCTGGGATTCCGCAAACCACCCCTGAGAGTATTTTCCTGGATTCTAACGGCAGCGGTCGGGTATGACATGCTGGGTATTCTAACAGATGGAGACTCAGTATGAATCAGGGCTAAGTCTCGGCCAAGGCCTGAATGTGTGTGTTGGACTACACATCACATTTCTGAAGACCACACAGGTTCAACAAGCATGTCTAAATCTCTCTGCTGCCCTCTATCTTAGTCAGAAGATCTCCCTGTTGGATGAAGGTCACAAGTTCAACACCAGCGGGGTACCTTCACAGAGGCCTTCGCAGGCCATTTAGTGCTGCTAATTACCCCTCAAAAAAATGTAAGCTCCTATTTACTTTTTCGATTAATACAAATATGTTTTCCTGTCTTTTTATTGGAGATAGGAAAACAATCATGAGGCCAATAGTGTGTGGAGCTCTTACTCACAGACATAGGGATTTGAGCCAATCAAATTATTCTACAGGGGACTTTTAAAAAATTTAAATGTAAATACCAGTGATTGACATTAGATAGTATTTTGCCACTTACTGGAGTTCAAGGAGCCATTATGTTTCCCATCACTACTGTTTTAGCCTCCTGCCCAACATCTTGTTCATTTATTCAACATGTGCTCCCAACCTGCTGCCTCTCCTATATAATCTCAATGGTGTTTATCGGCTGTAGGGAGAAGAACCTCAGCAGTGTGAGAAATGACCCCCCAGCCAGTGACCCCAGAGCAACAACAACGTCCCCCCAGTCCATCGTATTCCTGCGCAAATATACAGATAAACAGATGATTTCATGACCTATGGAGCGGGCGTCTGAGCAGCAAAGGAGAGGAAGAGGAAGAGGAAGGCATGAGTGATCTCATCCAATGTGCTGAAGCCTCGCCGTTATAAATGAGTTTGTCATACCACCATGGTTGGCCATAAATGACCTCACCAGACGTGCTGCTGTAATAAACTAAACTAATAAGAATGTGCAGGAAGAAAAACACTGCCTGCGGTGAGCAAGACTACTAAGGACCGGGACCCGGCTGTTAAAATCATAAATCTTGCCCCTGATAAATCTCAACGGATGGCTGTCACCTGACTTGGCGAGTTGGAGTGAAGGGCGGCGTGAGTGGGTGGTGGGCGGATCAACGCTAGAGACACTCACACCCTGGACATCCGCAGCCATGGAGGAAAGCCCCCTCCACAGTGAAAATAGATTTCCATATGTACTCGTACCTTCTGTGGCCCTTTAACCCAGAGCAGATGTCCACAATAAATACCCTTGATTCATGGAGGCATTTCTAGTGTGCTATCAAGGACACTTTTTGTAGTTTGCTGGACTTGTTTGTAGGTTTCTGGCTGGTCAACACCTGACCAAACTGCAAAGTTTAACATGGAAGTGTAAAGCTTATTTTGTATATTCCTGGACATAGGAGTATAGGAAACAGCAATATATTAAAATCTAATTGGGTAAAGTAACAGCTTAGCTTGCATATACTGCTGGCTCCCGAGGGAACAGTGTGTGAGCTGTTACAATCTGCCTCCTGTTATAAAGTGTGGTAATATCAACTTGCTATTATACTCTTTCCACAAACATCTGTACGGAGAGATATGCATGTCCTTTTGTAATTTATTGATACATCTCTTTGATTTCTTCTTGCAAACAACATATTTTTTGGGAACCCGGATTCGAGTCCTTATTGAAGGTTACCATCTGATGAAGAATGAGATATCTGATAGTGATCACAAATGGAGCATTTCAAAAGACACAAACAAACGATGCTGCCATGCCCATTCTTTGGTAAGGGTGGTCACTTTGTGATCAACCATGCGAGGAGGGTAAAGACTTGTTCACATGCTATTAAACAATATCCAGGTCAGATAAGTATGCTAATCTACTCACTATGTAAAATGTTTATTTTGTGGAGGAAGCTCAAACAAACTAAACCAATATTTACAGAGGAACTGCAGCCAAATATTCCCACTGTATCCCAGGAACTACAGCTAGCTCATTTATCTTGAATTCGCTTGAGCACAAAGTTGTCCCTGACACTAAACGTAATTTGACTGTGATGCAGGAAACCAATGCTTGAGTACATATTCCTGAACCATTTTGTTATGTGCTATTAGCTTTAAACTCTTTACAGGCAAACATGGGTCACACATGGTAATGTCAACTGATCAGCAGTCTGTATCACAAATTAGGACATCTAGGAGTTTTAAAGATTTGAAAATGGCCATGAGTAAGATGGGAAGCTGAACTTGGGTAAGCTTTAGCTTCATTATGGAGATCTTGAAGAGGAATTGGCTGTGCATGTCAGTAGTCATAGAGATCAATCAGATTAACTTAGGAACCTACCCACCATCACCCTGATCTTTAGGTTACAGTACATCTGTGAACCCTGCATCACATGCTTGATGGCGGAAACCTTGGTGGTCTGTTGTTGGTCACTATTAAAACTGCATTATTTGTCTTCCCCTTGGCCCCTGGAAATGTCTACAACACCAAGATGCCCTCTCTTGGAAGATGCAGCTGTGTGTGGTTACATAACAGGAAACAGCTGTCAGGAGTGTCCCTATGCAAGGCTCTCTAGGTCTGGGTCCAGACTCCTGTGCAGGTTGTCATGTTTGTTTTCAGAACACGAATGGTTCTATCTGAGGCATTCCGGAGTCAATGGGCTGGAGGAATTCTAGGGTTCACAGGCAGATGCTTCGTGTCTGGGGGTAAGTGACAGTACATGGCTGAACAGATGATCCATAAGTATACTGCACTTCTGTTCATTTTATGTCACTTAAAAATAATATCCACATTCCATGTATTTTATGTTGCTTGTAGATGAGTAATGTTCAATAACCTTTTAACATTAACATTTGGAGATGATGATTGGCATCCTTGATGAAAATAAACAAAAAAGACTGTATAAAATAAATAATACAAATACTGGGCTATATTGTATGTTATATTAATTTATACTAATACAATTTTATTTTTATTTTTTTACAAGTAATACAACAAAATCACAAAAAGACAGGCGTCAACATTTTTAATACCCAGCACCGTCCCCTTGCAAGAATAACGACACTATGCCTTTTTTCTAAAATGTTTCATGAGATTGTAGAACACATTGGGAGGGATCTGAGACCGTTCATTCATACATACTGTAATCTTTCCAGATCCTTGATATTCTTCATCTGCCCTTATGGACTCAAACCACAGGTTTGCAAGTCTGGAGACTGAGATGGCCATTGCAAAATGTTGATTTTGTGGTCAATAAACAATTTCTTTGTGGATTTAATGTGTGCTTGGGGTTATTGTCTTGCTAGAAGATTCATAAAAAAACCTGTACACTACCGTATTTTCTTGACAAGTACATAAGCATGTACAGTAGGCTAATTAGTAGCAACACTGAACCATGAATGAGAGCACAAGCTGTTCCGGTTGACTGTGTGATCTCGCTCTCCGTAGCCAATGTGAGTAAGACCTTTAAACAGGTTAATATTTGCAAGGCCACAGGGCCAGATGGAATACCAGGACTCGTACTCAGAGAATGTGACCAGCTGGGAAATATCTTCACTGACATTTTCAACCTGTCCCTGACCTGATCTGATCTTGTTTCAAGCAGACTACCATAGTCCCCGTGCCCAAGAAAGCCAAGGTAACTATCGCCCCATAGCACTCACATCTATAGCCATGAAATGCTTTGAAAGGCTGGTCATGGCTCACATCAACACCATAATCCCAGACACCCTGGACCCACTCCAATTCACATACCACCCCAACAGATCCACAGATGACGCCATCTCTATTGCACTCCACACTGCCCTCACCCACCTTAACAAAAGGAATACCTATGTACGAATGCTGTTCATTGAAGGCTTTGTATTCAACACCATAGTCCCCTCCAAGCTCATCACCAAGCTCAGGACCCTTGGACTGAACACCTCCCTCTGCAACTGGATCCTGACACTGACCATCAACATGGTGGCCCCTCAGGGGTGTGTGCTTAGTCCCCTCCTGTACCCCTGTTCACGACTGCGTGGCCGCGCACAACTTCAACACTATCATCAAGTTTGCTGACGACACAACGATGGTAGGACTGATCACCGATGATGATGAGGCAGCCTATACGGAGGAGGTCAGAGACCTGGCAGTGTGGTGCCAGGACAACAACCTCTCCCTCAATGTCAGCAAGACAAAGGAGCTGACAGTGGACTACAGGAAATGGAGGGGAGAGCACGCCCCCATCCACATGAATCGGACTGTAGTGAAGCGGGTTGAGAGCTTCAAATTCCTCTGTGTCCACATCACTAAGGAATTAAAAAGGTCCACACACACACCTGTGAAGAGGGCACGACAGTACCTCTTCCCCCTCAAGAGGCTGAAAGGATTTGGCATGAGGCCCTCAAATCCTCAAAAAATTATACAGCAGCACCATTGAGAGTATATTGACTGGCAGTGTCAGAGGAAGGCCCAAAGAATTGTCAAAGAGTCCAGACACCCAAGCCATCGCACGGCAAGCAGTACCAATGCACCAAGTCTGGAACCAACAGGACCCTGAACAGCTTCTACCCCCAAGCCATAAGACTGCTAAACAAGACTGTTAAATAGCTAATCAAATGGCTAACCGGACTACCTGCATTGACCCTTTTATGCACTGGCTCTCTTGCACTGACTTTATGCACACACACTGGACACCTGCAGTAGCGGTGCGTGGGTAAAATCACTGGGGAAGTTGTTTGCCATATGCCTTGTGACAGTGATATACAGTGGGGAGAACAAGTATTTGATACACTGCCGATTTTGCAGGTTTTCCTACTTACAAAGCATGTAGAGGTCTGTAATTTTTATCATAGGTACACTTCAACTGTGAGAGATGGAATCTAAAACAAAAATACAGAAAATCACATTGTATGATTTTTAAGTAATTAATTTGTATTTTATTGCATGACATAAGTATTTGATACATCAGAAAGCAGAACTTAATATTTGGTACAGAAACCTTTGTTTGCAATTACAGAAATCATACGTTTCCTGTAGGTCTTGACCAGGTTTGCACACACTGCAGCAGGGATTTTGGCCCACTCCTCCATACAGACCTTCTCCAGATCCTTCAGGTTTCGGGGCTGTCGCTGGGCAATACGGACTTTCAGCTCCCTCCAAAGATTTTCTATTGGGTTCAGGTCTGGAGACTGGCTAGGCAACTCCAGGACATAGAGATGGTTCTTACGGCGCCACTCCTTAGTTGCCCTGGCTGTGTGTTTCAGGTCGTTGTCATGCTGGAAGACCCAGCCACGACCCATCTTCAATGCTCTTACTGAGGGAAGGAGGTTGTTTGGCCAAGATCTCCCGATACATGGCCCCATCCATCCTCCCCTCAATACGGTGCAGTCGTCCTGTCCCCTTTGCAGAAAAGCATCCCCAAAGAATGATGTTTCCACCTCCATGCTTCACGGTTGGGATGGTGTTCTTGGGGTTGTACTCATCCTTCTTCTTCCTCCAAACACGGCGAGTGGAGTTTAGAGCAAAAAGCTCAATTGTTTGTCTCATCAGACCACATGACCTTCTCCCATTCCTCCTCTGGATCATCCAGATGGTCATTGGCAAACTTCAGATGGGCCTGGACATGCGCTGGCTTGAGCAGGGGGACCTTGCGTGCGCTGCAGCATTTTAAACCATGACGGCGTAGTGTGTTACTAATGGTTTTCTTTGAGACTGTGGTCCCAGCTCTCTTCAGGTCATTGACCAGGTCCTGCCGTGTAGTTCTGGGCTGATCCCTCACCTTCCTCATGATCATTGATGCCCCACGAGGTGAGATCTTGCATGGAGCCCCAGACCGAGGGTGATTGACCGTCATCTTGAACTTCTTCCATTTTCTAATAAATGCGCCAACAGTTGTTGCCTTCTCACCAAGCTGCTTGCCTATTGTCCTGTAGCCCATCCCAGCCTTGTGCAGGTCTACAATTTTATCCCTGATGTCCTTACACAGCTCTCTGGTCTTGGCCATTGTGGAGAGGTTGGAGTCTGTTTGATTGAGTGTGTGGACAGGTGTCTTTTATACAGGTAACGAGTTCAAACAGGTGCAGTTAATACAGGTAATGAGTGGAGAACAGGAGGGCTTCTTAAAGAAAAACTAACAGGTCTGTGAGAGCCGGAATTCTTACTGGTTGGTAGGTGATCAAATACTTCTGTCATGCAATAAAATGCAAATTAATTACTTAAAAATCATACAATGTGATTTTCTGGATTTTTGTTTTAGATTCCGTCTCTCACAGTTGAAGTGTACCTATGATAAAAATTACAGACCTCTACATGCTTTGTAAGTAGGAAAACCTGCAAAATCGGCAGTGTATCAAATACTTGTTCTCCCCACTGTATGCCTAAGGCTGTGACAATAAGAAGACACAGTGGCAGAATAAATTCAACTACACATTTGTTTCATAACAAAATCGGAGAGTAACCTTTGTCCGGTTAAGTCCACAAAGCATATTGCATGTAACAAACAGTTACATGACCTACCCCGGACAAGCACACCTGATTCAACTTGTCAACTAATCATCAAGGTCTCAATTAGTTGAATGAGGTGTGTTTGTCCAGAGCTACAATGACAATGTGTACTGTTGGGGGTACTGGAGGACCAGGGTTGGAAAGCACTGGTCTAATACAGTGATAACTAAAAGATACCAAAAACTATTTAGTGCAGTCAACCTAAGCTAAATATGATGTGGCTGTCCATGGTTCTGATTTGTGTGTGTGTGTGTGTGTGTGTGTGTGTGTGTGTGTGTGTTCATTCGTTCGTACAAGTAGAAAAAACATGTTGACTCACCCTACTTTTAGAGAAACGCCAATACCATCCTCCTCTCTTTCATGTTGACAAAACGCTCTATGACTCTGTCATACAGTACACACTTTTATTTTTTGTTGTCCTAGGCTACCTGGCTACAATGCTTGCTCGCTAGCCTAACTTCCTTTCATGGGCAACGTTAGCTAGTTAACATTAGCCTTCTACATCTACCTACATATTGAACTTCCATCCTCTCAGTCCAGGTGCACAATGTATTTTATGGTTGGATCAGAATCACCATTATAATCATTGGCGAGTACAGAGAATTAAGTAAAACCACAGTCCAAATCCCTATCTCCATTCATGGCTAATTTAGGAAAGGGTCCATTTTAGCGAGATAGCTATCCACCGGAGGACAACAACACAACGAGATGCAACAATTGAAGTTGTTTCTATCGATGACGTATTTCTCTGTGATAGGAGTGATGCCAAATCCAAACTGGCTTCCCTTGACACTTTTTTTTGGTGCACCAGGACCATTCACAGTTGAGCTCGCTCAGTTTAGCTGATTGGCTATTATTTATTTATTTATTTGTTATCAATGGAGGCCAAATGCTCACTGGCTTCCCTTGCATTCAATGCTATGGGCAGCAACAGTGTCCTACTCTTTATGAGCAGACCGCATCAGATAGACAGCCGACACATACAGAGACAGAGGGGCGCTGTTTCGTTCGCTCGGATGCATTCTCCGGTGAGATACATTCAGCCTCTAGCGAATTGAAGGAAAATTATGAAAACACAGAGAAACGAAAGATTAATTTTTTTATGTTTTTTTAAATTTAATTTTTATTGTTACTATGTGTAATTCTACATGGCTGTACACATGCACAATACAGAGAGCTTGGCTTGTTTAAAATACTTTAATTTGGACACACCCATCTGACATCGATCAGTTTGACAACTCTTTTTTTCTGGCAGAATTGTGACTTCGAAAAACAGCAGGAAACAGTAGCCTCTATACAGAAAGTATTATCATAAGAAGTAAGAACTGTTGGTATATCAGCATTAAGTGGATATATCAACATTTATATAAAAAGTGCAATGTAAATACTGTATTCTGGGACTATGGCCAGCCTAAATATTGAGGTTTGAGTGTCTACCTCAATGGCATTCTCCTTCAATACTTTTTTGCATTGAATACATCTTGAGTGTTTTCTTGGGCGAGTGACTTCTGTCCCATGGTCTTTTGCTACAAATCAGGTACATTTTACATTTACATTTTAGTCATTTAGCAGACGCTCTTAACCAGAGCGACTTACAGGAGCAATTAGGGTTAAGTGCCTTGCTCAAGGGCACATTAACGTCATTTAGCAGACGCTCTTAGCCAGAGCGACTCACAAATTGGTGCGTTCACCCTATAGCCAGTGGGATAACCACTTTACAATTTGGGGGGGGTTAGAAGGAATACTTTATCCTATCCCAGGTATTCCTTAAAGAGGTGGGGTTTCAAATGTCTCCGGAAGGTGGTGAGTGACTCCGCTGTCCTGGCGTCGTGAGGGAGCTTGTTCCACCATTGGGGTGCCAGAGCAGCGAACAGTTTTGACTGGGCTGAGCGGGAGCTGTGCTTCCGCAGAGGAAGGGAGCCAGCAGGCCAGAGGTGGATGAACGCAATGTCCTCGTTTTGGGTGTAGGGACTGATCAGAGCCTGAAGGTACAGAGGTGCCGTTCCCCTCACTGCTCCATAGGCAAGCACCATGGTCTTGTAGCGGATGCGAGCTTCAACTGGAAGCCAGTGGAGTGTGCGGAGGAGGGGGTGACGTGAGAGAACTTGGGAAGGTTGAACACCAGACGGGCTGCGGCATTCTGGATGAGTTGTAGGGGTTTTAATGGCACAGGCAGGGAGCCCAGCCAACAGCGAGTTGCAGTAGTCCAGACGGGGAGATGACAAGTGCCTGGACCAGGACCTGGTAGACCAGGTAGACCATCTCCACCACATTTAGCAAGAGAGACAAACACGCCAAGGCAAACATGATGTTGATGAAGATGGTCTTCTCCATCCACCGGGAAATATGGCAACCAACTGTGTGTGGGCAAGGTTGTCTAGAACATATAAACAAGCTCTTCAGAGAAAAATCATACAGGTAAGACTGACCAACGATAAACCGTATTGTTGCTGAAGGCCTTGTATCAATAGTAAAAAAAAAAAAAAAAACTATATGGAGAACGTAGCCGAGGTATACGAGGGTAGGGGCTGACACTAGGGCGATTTGAAGGACCCACAAGCGAATTTGGGCGATAGGAATGGCTTGGTTGTAGCAGACTGGTCTAAACCTGTCATCTGAGTGTCGCAGACAAACTCTGATTGTTCATCCACCCACACCCTCTCTGCTGCGGCCCCCAACACCAGTTAGCCAAATCTTCCCTACGACCGTAGGTTGGGACTGCACTTCATCCAGCAGCCAACTCAGTAATGTCCAGTTTCTCATTGTCCAATAGCGTGGAACCTAAAAAAATGGAAGTGATGAGAAAAAGTAAATAAATCACCATGACCAGAAGGCAATATTGCATTTTCATAAATATACATTATTACTGGTATAGTGTTCAGCTACATTTTCTTTTGAGGTGAATCCAAGTGATGATAATCCCACTATGGAACAGAAGACCTGAAAGCTGCAATCTTTTAGATTCCTTGCTCCCAATCAACACTATTACGTTTTAATACATCTCCCAAATGTTAATAACGTGAACAATTATTTTTCCTCAGACAATTTTTTTTTTTGCAGACAAAGTTCAGGATCGAAGGTAAGTGGTCGAAAAGAACACAGAACTTGACATCAGCAGCATTTATCGTGAACATGATCTCCACAAACGTCAGATAGCCTACACTGCCTTTGACCCATTTGTTCCCACATTTTTCCCCAGACATGCCACTATGCAAATCTTATGCCATTAGTAACCCTATCATTTACTATATATTTCATAACCTTTCCAAAATGTTCTCACAAAATTGTCATTAACAGGGTTGAGTGACTATGGTAACAGGGTTGAAGATGGTAACGGGATTAAAGAGAAAAATACTCCATAGAAATCGGTTTTGTTTACGCTCCAACATTTTCTATAAACATTGTATTTCATAGACATAACCATGTAATGAGGACAATAGATATCAATTTGAATTAAACTGAGTTCAATTAACCCAAGTTTATTAACCCAACTGCAGTATTAAACTAAACAAACAAAAACATAGCAGACATTAATAACATTGAACAGGTCATCAGAACAGGTCAACAGGTCAGAACAGGTAATCAGAATCATAAAAACATTGTGTGAACATTATAACCTTTTTAAGGGGTATGTAGCCTACCAGAACCGCTGTTACTACAGCACTGTCACCACGACCATCCTCTACACTCCTCAATAGCTACTGGACGTATGGAAAGACTTGAAGAGACATGGGCCTGCCTGTTGAAACACCACAGGCTGGGATCCCACTGGGTACACTTCCTATTTGCAGGCTGAGGCTTTTTGGGGTATGTTGTGTTTGTGTGTGTGTGTGTGTGTGTGTGTGTGTGTGTGTGTGTGTGTGTGTGTGTGTGTGTGTGTGTGTGTGTGTGTGTGGACATGGAAACACTCAGGGGCACCATGGAGCAGGTTCACAGGAAGGTAGATATTTTTGATGTGTGTGTGTGTGTGTGTGTGTGTGTGTGTGCCTCTTGCTTCATGGTGTTCATCTTGAAAGTCTGGCCAACACCTATTTCAAGATCTCTACGAGGCGGGATGTCACATGCTGTGGGGGTAGAATGATTTCAAGGAAATCATCAAACAGGGACCATTGGATGTCGTCACGAGCAGGCCAGAAGAATCTGTTTGATCCACAGCCAGATCTCTCAAGATTTACTTTGAAATTGTACGTCTGTCCACTAGGGGCAACAGTGAGCACTATTACCATAAAGTAAACTTGGGTTTTGCTAGGACATTGTGGATGGGGTGGCATAGGGGCGTAATCCCATGATTCTGAATCTGAGGGTCGTGTGTTCAATCCGAGTGGTAGACACTAGTTTTTTATATTTTATTTTTAACCCTATCCCAAACCTTAACCCTTAACTTAACCATTCAGAATGAATGCCCAAACTTAATGTTTTAACCCTATCCAAAACCTTAACTCTTAGTCTTAAACTTACACACACACAAATTTGAAGTTCGGCGCAACTTCGAAATTTGAAATTTCGAGAAAAGTGCAAAAACGTAATTCTGCAGTGAGACTTTGAGAGCTTGTTGCAGCCACACATACACACACATACCGATGCCACACACACACACACACACACACACAC
The DNA here is from genome assembly GCF_020615455.1 of Coregonus clupeaformis. Taxonomy (NCBI): domain Eukaryota; kingdom Metazoa; phylum Chordata; class Actinopteri; order Salmoniformes; family Salmonidae; genus Coregonus; species Coregonus clupeaformis. The sequence continues at coordinate 29,989,547 of NC_059220.1, forward strand.
ACACACACACACACACACACACACACACACACACACACACACACACACACACACACACACACACACACATACACACACACACTTTCACACTCATCATATGCTGCTGCTACTCTGTTCTTTAACTATATCTATCCTGATGCCTAGTCACTTTCCCCTACCTCAAATACCTCATTCCTCTGCGCAGTGATATGGTACTGGTACTCCCTGTATATAGCTTCATTCTTGTGTATTTTATTACTCTTGTTACAATTTTTAACTCTGTTTAACTCTGCATCGCTGGGAAGGGCTCGTAAGCAAGCATTTAATGGAAAAGTTTACACCTGTTGTATTTGGCGCATGTGACAAATCAAATTTGATTTGATTTATTATACATTCAACTTCCCTATCCATAAGTTATTGTACACACTATGAACCATAGTAAATATTCTGTAACATCCATGGCTAATGACCTTTCGTTGTGCTTTGAGGCCTCATGTGAAGTCACTGTAGACCCTTACTCTTGTGGAGCTGTTGACTTTTGACTTGTGATGGAGAATTCCTAATGAGAGGAGAAAATCAAACCTTTCTGTAATTGGACACTGCACTGTACACAGTAAAGATTCTCCACCTCCCCTGCCCCTGAATAACTTCACTACCTGATCAAAAGATTGCTGAGGGTAATAAAAATTCCTCACCTATAGTTAAATTTACAGCAGCACTCATTAGTTGAAATAAAACAGATTAATGCAAGTGCAACTAAATGTGACCTATAGGTTTAATAATGAAGTGGAGTCTACTTAAGCATGTCCTTTCCATTCTCTCCAGCCATCCTGGACTCCACATAAAAGCCTTTAATGAAGGTGTACACTTGAAAAGGTGGTTGTGGAGTGTTGAGGGGATCTTAACTGCCCTCTGGTTCTGTTAGGAACCTCTAAATAGAAACTTGTGATTCAGCACACCTACAGTATGTATGTTACACATCAACTCTGTGCAATCCTACTAGCCATTCTTAGTCTACTTTGTTAGAATAATGTTTTTAAAAAAGCTCACAAATAAATAATACACTGGATGCTTCAATTGTATACTGTAAAATGCTCAATTTATGGGTTAAATTGAAAGTATGGAAATAAATTGTTGCTCCAGTTCATTATATTTTAATCTTAAATGTATTTAAATCTCAGGCCTCTAGCATGTACCAGTCTGATGTATTTATGTTAATTAAGCTTTAGTGTTAGCCCACATCATGTATTCCCACAGGGACAGGGTATTAGTTCAGAGAAAAGGAAGCCACTACCTTATTATGGGGCTAATTTTAGGCACCAGGAAAAGATGTTTGGAGAGTCTTGGCACAGGAGCCAAGTGCTAAAGTACCCTTACACTGCTCCCTATTCCCAGGGTGAAGCAGGGGTGATTTTGGTACTTGAATGAGCTCAAATAAACAATTTACAACATATACAGTACAACTTCAAAAGTGGCTTATCGGAACAGGCATCAACATGAATGATTCCACATGAAATAGCAACTTAGTATTTAACATAATTAGGGAAATATTTGTTCCATTAGTAAAGGACAAATAGATTAACATGGCTTTGGTTGAGAGGCTGTTGTGTAACAGCACATTTTATTTTTCTGGAGGTTTTTTAAGGTTTATTGTAACATGGCACACGAAATACAATGTGAAACTATTGCAATGCAATTCAATGCAAAAGGTGTCATTTCGGATACTATTGTGTTAGAAATGCCCATTAAAACATGCTAGCTTGACCTATTTTACTATTTCAACAGTGTGTCATGATACATATTTACAAAAATAGTATCTGACCAGTCTTGAATCTGAAGACTTTCAGACATCAATATCTGTAAGATTACGAGGAAATAAAAACTTGAAAAGCTTGTTGAGTGTCAGAACTCTCTTAAATCCTGGAGTCGGCTCTGTGCTCACTATAAACCTGGCGGGAGCAGTAGGGAGGGAAGGGGGTAAACTTAACAAACTCACATTAAACATGATGGCTGATTCATTGCAGATGAAACAAGTGAAAAGGACACTTGGACATCAGGTTCCAAGTAAATTATTTTAAGTAGCAGAGTTGACTCGAGAGATGTGGCGCCGGGCATCTCTTAAAACTCTGTGATGTTTATTAAGTCTCGACCAGTGAAAACCTATCATCTTCAGAAGACATCCCGCAGGTTGACAAAAAAATAAAAAAGTACCCTCCACTAATATCACTGTGTGGCAGTTATCCTGAGTAGGAAAAGGGTTGAAAGAAAATTCAGTTGAAGGAAATACAGGGTTACAAAAAAGTTAAAACAGCAGCCCAAAAAATGCACTAGTCTGAAGGATTAAACAAATTTAGTTTGGGCTTATCGTGCAACTAAGCAAAGTTAAAATCTAAAAATATAACTTTCACATAATCAAAAAGTACCAAGATCCCAATATTAAATATTGCTTTGAACTCCAAATATGTAAGCAAAAATGGGCATCTGGGAAATCATCTGATTAACCTCTCTGTAAGGACCAGGAATTTAGACCCATTGAAAATTGTGTAAATATGCTTCTTGACCTCATCAGGGTAGTTCAGCAGGAGGGTGAAGATTAAAATATTTGTTGTTCTATTGTGACATCAATTTACAGCACACATTGCACACTGTATGTATGTACGAGCCTCCAAACCTCCTTCCCCAACTGGGCAGGACCACCCACCCACGCAGTGCTGAAACGCAGTCTAGAACTGGTCATTAAACTGTTTCCCCAGGTCAGTCAAATCAGACTTGTTAAAGCTGTGAACTGGGGGAAAGAGAGACCCCGCTGGAGGCTGTCCAGAAATCTCAGGCCTCAACAGACGGATCTTGATAATATTTCTGTTTGCTCCAGCTACAAAGAGATCTGCATCGGTCCCCATCATTCTATCATCTGCCTAGTGTTGTGATGTCCTTAAATATACTGATGTTGTAATGTCTTTATATATTATACTGTATGTGTGTGCGTGTCTGTGTGTGTGTGTGTGTGTGTGTGTGTGTGTGTGTATGTGTGTGTGTGTGTGTATGTGTGTGTGTGCTTGTGTGAGAAAACTGTCCAGAGTGAATAGTGTATTCCTGTGTATAATGAATAGTTGACATTAATGTCCTGGAGACCACCATGGCGCCAGAAGTTTCTAACAAGAGTTGTGATATGTCACACTGTAGGCCTATGTGTGCTACATGTGTGCCATTGTCATTTAGTCCAATTTCTACAGTCCTCACTGGAATATCAGAGGATAGTAGTGCAATTAGACAGAGTGGTCTATTGGTGCAACTCATTTTAAAATGGGCAGTTTTATTCATTGCAAATATGTAAACACGTTAACCGAATGGACATTAAGCTTCATCAGAAAGTTGGCCCACATGGTCCTGTGATTTCCAGCTGCACCTTTAATCGTGTTGGTGGAAGTTCTATCTACCCTACTTCCTCACTAAAATACTCATATGATATTGATGTTGTCAGAGCTCTGTCCAAATCTGAAGAATGTGCTGGGCTACATTGTGAGAGTGGTCAGCAACAAGGCCCATAAATCTCCTCTGTGCTAAACAGTGGGATGACTTAGTGCAGCTCATGGACTTTGCTGGAAGGAAATAGCATGTAAAAAATAGTCTAAAATATCCCTCACAGAAACCCTTTCCATCCCTAGTAACAGCAAACAGGTCCCGTTGAGTGATTCTCTGCTCTCATAAAATAAAATAAAACTGTATTTGTCACATGCGCAGAATACAACAGGTGTAGACCTTACAGTGAAATACTTACTTACAAGCCCTTAACCAACAATGCAGTTTTATGAAAAATAAGTGTTAAGTAAAAAATAAAAAATAACCAATAATTAAAGAGCAGCAGTAAAATAACAGTAGTGAGGCTATTTACAGGGGGTACCGGTACAGAGTCAATGTGCGGGGGCACAGGTTAGTCGAGGTAATTGAGGTAATATGTACATGTAGGTAGAGTTAAAGTGACTATGCATAGATAATAAACAGAGAGTAGCAGCAGCGTAAAAGACAATGCAAAATAGTCTGTGTAGCCATTTGATTAGCTGTTCAGGAGTCTTATGGCTTGGGGGTAGAAGCTGTTAAGAAGCCTTTTGGACCTAGACTTGGCGCTCCGGTACCGCTTGCCGTGCGGTAGCAGAGAGAACAGTCTATGACTAGGGTGTTACTAACCTGTGTAACTAACCTGTTCTCTGGAAGGGGGAGTTAAGAGGTATCATAACAATATGACTGCCAAAATCCGACTGTAGATATTTACATCTGCAACAATGACCTTCAAGATTCTCTCTGTGAGTCATAAATCAAGAGGTTATGGCAGGATGTTGAGGGGATTGGAGGCCTTACCCTCACACTGAAGAATTTCACCCAGTGTTTTGACTGTGAACCTGCTGAATAGAAATCATTTTGACTATTGGCCTGATTTTCACACCGATAACGTGGGAATGTTTGCATACCAGGGAGAGCGGCAAGACGATAATTTCATTGTGATCAAAGCCGGTGCAACGGGGCCACCATGTCTTTCTATACACGGGCAGCAGTCTGCACAGGTGAAGAGTTCATGACGTCACCTCTTTAACTCTGTAACCAATGAGCCGTACAGTATGCACACATCAACGCAGACACACACGTGCACAAACATAGGCCCACACACACCACGTTCAAGTTAATTTCATCATAAGGCTGTTACCTGGGCATATGGTGTCACACATCTGTCCTCATATGGACACCTTTTGGACATCTTGTCCTTCAATAACTTAGAACCATAAGAAAATAAATCTATTCAAATTGTGGAGGACATTGAAAACCAAAAAGGCAGTGTGTATTTCAAGTTAGAAGGGAAGTGAAGAGTGTAGGTGTTAAAGCCAATCCAAACGAGCAGAGTTACCAAATCATAGCCTCCTTCTTCCTGTTCCCAGCTAATGAATGATGGATGAGTCTTCGATTCAATAGGCCTTTTTCACTTTGGGAGGAATTCTCTTCTGGCAGTAGCATAATCCATAAATAGGTTCTGGTTACAGATTGTCTGCTCTCTGTTTGGCGAAGTGTGGGTGGCTTTTTGGAACTACTCTCCATTTTAAGCATACAAAAAAGCTATGAACAAAACCTCATGTGGCTACATTTTGGGTTCTTAAAAAAAAAAATGTATCCTGCATGATATTTTTCTATTCTATTTATGATAAACACATGTAGGATCCTTCACTTTATGTTTGAGCACAGTGCCCATCTCAACGTTGTTAATCAAAGTAGGCTGACAAAAACATGGGCAGAACATTAGTCAATGGTTTTCTAGGTTGACTCTCTCTTTGATTTTTGAATATTACATGTTAACTTGCATTCCGAAAAGAACGTCTTTGGAATGAGTCTCATTACTCTGTGGTGACCAGATCTGAAATGTAGTAGACATCTAGCAAATGTTAACATTTAAAAGTCACTTATCGAGACCATGGAGAAAATGTGCCATGACCACATTAACAAATAGCTGTTAATTGATCGTATTGATGCAACAGCATTTTCGACATGTTTTTCAAACCGCAAAATTGGTTTGAGTGTCCTTCATCTTTTAATGCATGTGGAGGTATAAACATAGAATAAGGATACTTTAACACAAAACAATAGTCTAGGGCAGGGGTACTCAACTACTATTTGAGAAGGTCCAGTGACACAACTTTCCAAGCTGGCAAAGGTCCGGATGGATATCGTCCTTTATCGGCACTGTGGTACAGCGTATTAACAAACATAGTCATCTACAATTTAGGAAACATGTTGTTATATAAAACGTACATTAAATACATTAAATGAGACTAAGAATTTGAATTAATTACAACTTATTTTGAATGTAAACATGTGCAACATTGCATCAACTGTGATGAGGTGGTGATGAAGGAGTCAGGCGCAGGAGGGTAAATCACAGAATAATAGGCTTTAATCCGCAAAATACAGATTTACGCAGAAATGCGTCAAACACACTCCAGGGCACAAAACAGGCGCACTGGAAAATATAAGGCATACGGGAAAAATACTCCCGTCGATACACAATACACAAGCTCCACCGAGCTTCACTAACCTCCACAAATAAACAATCACCCACAAGGACAAAGGGGCAGAGGGAACACTTATACACAGACTAATTAGGGGAATAGAACCAGGTGTGTGTGATTGACAAGAAGATTGTGATGATGATTGGGGCGGCAGTGGTTAGTACTCCGGTGATGACGAACGCCGAAGCCTGCCTGTCACGATCGTCTTGAGAAGTGGACCAATGCGCAGCGTGATATGCGTGCATAATATTTATTGAATGTACAACACAACGAACAAAACAACAAACGATACGAAACGTGAAGTCCTTGGTCACAATACAAACCATACGGAACAAGATCCCACAACACACTGTGGAAAACAGGCTGCCTAAGTATGGTTCCCAATCAGAGACAACAAGCAACAGCTGATACACGTTGCCTCTGATTGAGAACCACACCGGCCAACATAGAAACAAATGAACTAGATAATAACCCTAGCACACAAAACACATAGAAACAACACACCCTGGCTCAACATAACAGAGTCCCAGAGCCAGGGCGTGACACTGCCCGAACAAGGAGGGGAGGCAGCCTTGGCGGAAGTCGTGACATCAACATTGCTGAAGAACAAAAGTGGTTGCATAATTGTCTAGGCAAAAAGTGCACTGTGAACCATTGTACATGGGCCTTCAATAAAAATGAAATAGTGAAATAAAATAAAGTGGAGAACAAAGAGACAGTTGAACAAAAATAATAATCTGAATGCACAGAACGTCACTGTGGGCCATGCAATATTCATGTAAGTCACTCTGAGCCTTGCCCTGCATTAATGAGAGAAATTAAACTTTCTGTCTCCTGCCAATGCTTTGAACTTTGGCACAAATGGTGTGAGAGCAACTTTGAGACACTGGTGCAGGTGTTCATTCGTGAGCCTGGTGCAGTATTTGTTTTTAATAAAGTTAATTGTGGAGAAGGCTGATTCACAGCTGTATGTGGAGCCAAACATGGTCAGGATGTATACTGGCAGTTTCTTGAGAACAGGGACAACAGCTGCAGTCACCATCTTTCCCCAGAAAGTGACAGGGTCACAATCACTAGCCTGCTCTTTCAATGCCACATTTTCTTCCCTGAGCTCATCTTTTTGTTTACCTTTAAGCAAGGTGTCAGCAACTTCACACATGCATGCTTTTACAATCTCAGCGTCTGAAAACGTTTATTTTTTGTGTTTTACCAAAATCCAAGCTATCATCAGTGATCACGCCATTGCATGTTGTTGGGCTGTCAGGGAATTGACAAGGACTTTGGTGGACCTCTCATATTGGAATTTGAGTTGGTTAATCTTGTTTGTTCACACCTGCGTGTTCAGGGGATACGTCTGATCAAAATGGCGCTTTACCATGGCACTTTTGGTTTTGTGCTAGTTGCGGGGAGAATTAATAAATAAATACTGTTCCGTCCACTCGTCTTTGAATATACGGTTTTCAGAGTAAACATATTTTTTTGGAACAAGCCATATTAACAATGATACTGGTGACTAAGCGCCTTCTATCTGAGATATTTACAGTTGAACCACGGTCAAATCTTTCTGTTTCTTTCTGCCTGCTTGTCCCAAGTTTCCATGGAGGATATTTGGATTAATGTGATTGGGTAAGACGCGGCCTCTTGTATTTGCATATAACCACGCGATTGGATTAGACAGGGCACTAGTAGAGGTGGGCGTTGCTTCGAGAGAGCGAGAAAGAGAGGTTGCTGTGTTAAAGAGACCGCTGCGCCTGGTTGATAAAAAAAAAAGCTGTCTAAAAATAATGTATTGACTTTTATATAACAAAATGTGATGTTGTCTGGTCTGGATTGACCCTTCTCTGGGTCCGGACCCGGACCGCGGTCCGCCAGTTGAGTTTGGCTAGTCTAGGATAAATAATAACCAGAACTCAACTAAGCAAAGATCTAAACACTTTTAAAATAGTACTTCTAAAGTAATGCTGGCCTGTTATCGACACAACAATACGGTTATTAACAAAAACAAATACTCCTGGCGCCACACTGTAATTTTAGATACCTGTTGAATAGTGCTTTGTGAAAGTTTGAGCAGGGACGTTTCTAGCATTTTGTGGGCCCTAAATGGGTTAGGTTGGGGGGGGGGGCAACTACCTCTTTGCGGCAGAGAGAAACATTTGCAGCTTTAAAGTTAATGGTCTGCAATTCAACACGTTTTGCCATGGGGTGTAGAACATTTGTAGAGTTTTTAAATTAATTTCATGCGATTTTACTCATTTTGCCAAGGGGCAGAGAGAAAACTGCAGTTTTAAAGCTAATTTCCTGCAATTCTACACATTTTCAAATCAAATCGAACGCTGCTAGCACCCGCCCACCCGACTAGAATCACCACTCTCGACGGGTCTGACCTAGAGTATGTGGACAACTACAAATATCTAGGTGTCTGGTTAGACTGTAAACTCAACTTCCAGACTCACATAAAGAATCTCCAATCCAAAGTTAAATCTAGAATCGGCTTCCTATTTCGCAACAAAGCCTCCCTTCACTCATGCTGCCAAACATGCCCTCGTAAAACTGACTATCCTACCGATCCTTGACTTCGGCGATGTCATTTACAAAATAGCCTCCAACACTCTACTCAGCAAATTGGATGTAGTCTATCACAGTGCCATCCGTTTTGTCTCCAAAGCCCCATACACTACCCACCACTGTGACCTGTACGCTCTTGTTGGCTGGTCCTCACTACATGTTCGTCGTCAAACCCACTGGCTCCAGGCCATCTATAAATCACTGCTAGGCAAATCCCCGCCCTATCTTAGCTCATTGGTCACCATAGCAGCACCCACCCGTAGTCTGCGCCTCCAGCAGGTATATCTCACTGGTCATTCCCAAAGCCAACACCTCCTTTGGCCGCCATTCCTTCCAGTTCTCTGCTGCCAATGACTGGAACAGATTGCAAAAATCTCTGAAGCTGGAGACTCTTATCTCCCCCAATAACTTTAAGCATCAGTTGTCAGAGCACCTTACCGATCACTGCACCTGTACACAGCCCATCTGAAATTAGCCCACCCAACTACCTCATCCCTATATTGTTATTTAATTTGCTCTTTTGCACCCCAGTATCTCTATTTGCACATAATCTCTTGCACATCTAGCATTCCAGTGTTAATACTATTGTAATTATTCTGCACTATAGCCCATTTATTGCCTTACCTCCATAACTTGCTACATTTGCACACACTGTATATATATTTTCTGTTGTATTTTCTGACTTTATGTTTTTTTCTTTACCCCATATGTAACTCTGTGTTGTTTTTATTGCACTACTTTGCTTTATCTTGGCCAGGTCGCAGTTGTAAATGAGAACCTGTTCTCAACTGGCTTACCTGGTTAAATAAAGGTGAAATAAAATAAAAATAAAATCAAATCAAATTGTATTTGCTACATGCACCGAATACAACAGGTGTAGACCTTACAGTGAAATGCTTACTTACAAACCCTTAACCAACAATGCAGTTTTCAAGAAAATATATATATTTTTTTGTAAAAAATAGATGAGTAAAAAATAAAACATAAACAAATAATTAAAGAGCAGCAGTAAAATAAAATAACAGTAGGGAGGCTATATACAGGGGGTTCTGGTACAGAGTCAATGTGCAGGGGCACCGGTTAGTCGAGGTAATTGAGGTAATATGTACATGTGGGTAGAGTTAAAGTGACTATGCATAAATAATAAACAGAGTAGCAGCAGCGTAAAAGAGAGGGTTGGGGTGGGGTGGGGTAGGGGGCCAATGCAAATAGTCAAGGTAGCCATGATTAGCTGTTCAGGAGTCTTATGGCTTGAGGGTAGAAGCTGTTAAGAAGGCACTCCGGTACCGCTTGCCGTGCGGCAGCAGAGAGTCTATGACTAGGGTGGCTGGAGTCTTTGACAATTTTTAGGGCCTTCCTCTGACACTGCCTGGAATAGACGTCCTGGATGGCAGGAAGCTTGGCCCCAGTGATGTACTGGGCCGTACGCACTACCCTCTGTAGTGCCTTGTGGTCGGAGGTCGAGCAGTTGCCATACCAGGCGGTGATGCAACCAGACAGGATGCTCTCGATGGCGCAGCTGTAGAGATTTTTGAGGATCTGAGGACCCATGCCAAATCTTTTCAGTCTCCTGAGGGGGAATAGGCTTTGTCGTGCCCTCTTCACGACTGTCTTGGTGTGTTTGGACCATGATAGTTTGTTGGTGATGTGGACACCAAGGAACTTGAAGCTCCCTATAAGCTGTCTCATCGTTGTCGGTGATCAGGCCTACCACTGTTGTGTCGTCGGCAAACGTAATGATGGTGTTGTAGTCATGCCTGGCCATGCAGTCATGGGTGAACAGGGACTACAGGAGGGGACTGAGCACGCACCCCTGAGGGGCCCCCGTGTTGAGGATCAGCGTGGCAGATGTGTTGTTACCTACCCTTACCACCTGGGGGCGGCCCATCAGGAAGTCCAGGATCCAGTTGCAGAGGGAGGTGTTTAGTCCCAGGGTCCTTAGCTTAGTGATGAGCTTTGACGGCACTATGGTGTTGAACGCTGAGCTGTAGTCAATGAATAGCATTCTCACATAGGTGTTCCTCTTGTCCAGGTGGGAAAGGGCAGTGTGGAGTGCAATAGAGATTGCATCATCTGTGGATCTGTTGGGGCGGTATGCAAATTGGAGTGGGTCTAGGGTTTCTGAGTTAATGGTGTTGATGTGAGCCATGACCAGCCTTTCAAAGCACTTCATGGCTACAGACGTGAGTGCTACGGGTCGGTGGTCATTTAGGCAGGTTATCTTAGTGTTCTTGGGCACAGGGACTATGGTGGTCTTCTTGAAACATATTGGTATTACAGACTCAGTCAGGGACATGTTGAAAATGTCAGTGAAAACACTTGCCAGATGGCAGCGCATGCTCGGAGTACACGTCCTGGTAATCCGTCTGGCCCTGCGGCCTTGGGAATGTTGACCTGCTTAAAAGTCTTACTCACATCGGCTACGGAGAGCGTGATCACACAGTCATCCGGAACAGCTGATGCTCTCATGCAGGCTTCAGTGTTGCTTGCCTTGAAGCGAGCATAGAAGTGATTTAGCTCATCTGGTAGGCTTGTGTCACTTGGCAGCTCGCGGCTGTGATTCCCTTTGTAGTCTGTAATAGTTTTCAAGCCTTGCCACATCCGACGAATGTCAGAGCCGGTGTAGTACGATTTAATCTTAGTCCTGTATTGACTCTTTGCCTGTTTGATGTTTCGTCGAAGGACATAGCGGAATTTCTTATAAGCGTCCAGGTTAGATTCTCGCTCCTTGAAAGTGGCAGCGCTACCCTTTAGCTCAGTGCGGATGTTACCTGTAATCCATGGCTTCTGTTTGGGGTATGTACGTACAGTCACTGTGGGGACGACGTCGTCGATGCACTTATTGATGAAGCCAGTGACTGATGTGGTATACTCCTCAATGCTATAAGAAGAGTCCCAGAACATATTCCAGTCTGTGCTAGCAAAACAGTCCTGTAGCTTAGCATCTGCATCATCTGACCACTTCCTTATTAACTGAGTCACTGGTGCTTCCTGCTTTAGTTTTTACTTATAAGCAGGAATCAGGAGGATAGAGTTATGGTCAGATTTGCCAAATGGAGGGCGAGGGAGAGCTTTGTACGCATCTCTGTGTGTGGAGTAAAGGTGGTCTAGAGTTTTTTTTCCTCTGGTTGCACATTTAACATGCTGGTAGAAATTAGGTAGAACGGATTTAAGTTTCCCTGCATTAAAGTCCCCGGCCACTAGGAGAGCTGCCTCTTGATGAGCGTTTTCCTGTTTACTTATGGCCTTATACAGCTCATTGAGTGCAATCTAAGTGCCATCATCGGTTTGTGGTGGTAAATAGACAGCAACGAAAAATATAGATGAAAACTCTCTTGGTAAATAGTGTGGTCTACAGCTTATCATGAGACTCTACCTCAGGCGAGCAAAACATAGAGACTTCCTTAGTATTAGATTTTATGCACCAGCTGTTGTTTACCGGAGTCAGCCTTCTATCCTGCCGATGTAGCGTATATCCCGCCAGCTGTATGTTATCCATGTCGTCGTTCAGCCACGACTCGGTGAAACATAAGATATTACAGTTTTTAATGTCCCGTTGGTAGGATATCCTTAATCTTAGGTCGTCCAATTTTTTTCAAATTATTGAACATTGGCTAATAGGATTGATGGAAGAGGCAGTTTTCTCGCTCGCCGTCGGATCCTTACAAGGCACCCCGACCTACGTCCACGATATCTCTGTCTCTTTCTCATGCGAATGACGGGGATTTGAGCTTTGTCGGGTGTCTGTAGAATATCCTTCGCGTCCAACTCGTTGAAGAAAAAATCTTTGTCCAATACGAGGTGAGTAATCGCTGGCCTGATATGCAGAGGCTCTTTTTGGTCATAAGAGATGGTGGCAGAAACATTATGTACAGAAAAAATGACAAATAACGCGAAAAAACACACATAATAGTACAATTGTTTAGAGAGCTGTAAAACAGCAGCCATCTTCTCCGGCACCATTCAAGATCTATGGGGTTGAGATAAAAAAAACTAGTTTTAAAGCTAATTTCCTGCAGTTCTACACATTCTGCCATGATTTATGACATTTTCATATGATATCTGAGTGATAGTGACTTACAAAATCAAATGGGGGCCCCCTCCAGGTCAGGGCCCCTGGGCACGTGCCTTAACAAATTAAGAAATTGCTCGTTGTGTATTCAACTATTCTAAGTAACAGTAAGTTGGGCCCCCTAGTGATTGCGGGGCCCTAAGTGGCAGCTTATGTTGCTTATGCCTAGAAACGACACTGAGTTTGAGTGTCACACCCTGGCTCTGGGACTCTATATGTTGACCCAGGGTGTGTTCATTCTATGTGTTTAATTCTATGTTGGTAATTCTGTTGTGTTTATTTCTATGTTGGCTAGAGTGACTCCCAATCAGAGGCAACGAGTGTCAGCTGTCGTTGGTTGTCTCTGATTGGGAGCCATATTTATACTGTCTATTTTCCCTTTGTGTTTGTGGGTTCTTGTTCCGTGTTCGGTCATTGTTACCGTGGACTTCACGAGTCGTTTCTGGTTTTGTTTATTGTGTCGATTATCACTAAAGATAATAAACTTCACCATGTTCGTTCATCACGCTGCGCCTTGGTCTGTTCATTACGATGATCGTGACAGAAGAACCCACCATGCAACGACCAAGCAGCGTGTCCAGGGGCAGCTCTTGGGCTGGACATGGGAGGAAGCGTCGGGAGAAGAGACGGTGGAGGCGCGCCGTAGAGAGGAGCAGCGGCGCCAAACGGGTCAACGTCGGACAGGCGAGAGGCAACCCCAGAAAATTTTTAGGGGGGGCACACGGCATGGACGACGGGGCTGACGGAGGCAGAAAAGGGGCGGATTCAGAAGGCCACCAGGTTACGGATACACCGCCCTGTACGTCCTGTGCGGATGCCTCACACAGAGTGTGTGAGGGTAGGCATTCAGCCAGGACGGGTTGTGGCCGCTCTTCACTCCAGGTCTCCTATCCGTCTCCACAGCCCGGTTCGGCCTGTCCCTGCTCCACGCACCAAGCCTACGGTGTGCGTCGCCAGCCCGGTCCGGCCTGTTCCTGCCCACCGCACCAAGTCTCACGGTGTGACGTCGCCAGCCCGGCCCGGCCTGTCCCTGCCACTCGCACCAAGTCTACGGTGCGCGTCACGCCCCGGCCTGTTCCTGCCACCGCACCAAGTCCACGGTGCTCCAGCCAGCCCGGCCTGTTCCTGCCACTCGCACCAAGTCTACGGCGCGTCGCCAGCCCGGCGCCCTGTTCCTGCCACTCGCACGAGTCACGGTGCGCCGCCAGCCCGGCGGCCTGTTCCTGCCACTCGCACCAAGTCTACGGTGCGCGTCGCCAGCCCGGCCCGGCCTGTTCCTGCCACTCGCACCAAGTCTACGGTGCGCGTCCCCAGCCCGGCCCGGCCTGTTCCTGCCACTCGCACCAAGTCTACGGTGCGCGTCGCCAGCCCGGCACGGCCTGTTCCTGCCACTCGCACCAAGTCTACGGTGCGCGTCGCCAGCCCGGCCCGGCCTGTTCCTGCCACTCGCACCAAGTCTACGGTGCGCGTCGCCAGCCCGGCCCGGCCTGTTCCTGCTACTCGCACTAAGCCAGGGGTGCGAGACGTCAGCCTGGTAAGGCCTGTTCCTGCTACTCGCACTAAGCCAGGGGTGCGAGTCGTCAGCCTGGTAAGGCCCGTTCCTCCTCCACGCACCAAGCCAGGGGTGCGAGTCGTCAGCCTGGTAAGGCCCGTTCCTCCTCCACGCACTAAGCCAGGGGTGCGAGTCGTCAGCCTGGTAAGGCCCGTTCCTCCTCCACGCACCAAGCCAGGGGTGCGCGTCGTCAGCCTGGTAAGGCCCGTTCCTCCTCCAGCACAACCCGTGCCTGGGTCACCGGTGCCTGGTAAGGTACCGGTCAACTGCTCCACTATGGAGCTGAAGCTAACCGCTCCTGCTAAGTCCAGTTCAGCTCCAGCCGGCGGGGCCAGACTGGACCAGGGGCGCTATGGGGGGTTTATTGGAGGGTGGTGGTCAAGGCCGGAGCCAGAACCGCCGCCGAGGAGGTATGCCCGCCCAGCCCTCCCCTGTTTTGTTCAAGTTGAGGCGCGGTCGCAGTCCGCGCCTTTAGGGGGGGGTACTGTCACACCCTGGCTCTGGGACTCTATATGTTGAGCCAGGGTGTGTTCATTCTATGTGTTTAATTCTATGTTGGTAATTCTGTTGTGTTTATTTCTATGTTGGCTAGAGTGACTCCCAATCAGAGGCAACGAGTGTCAGCTGTCGTTGGTTGTCTCTGATTGGGAGCCATATTTATACAGTCTATTTTCCCTTTGTGTTTGTGGGTTCTTGTTCCGTGTTCGGTCATTGTTACCGTGGACTTCACGAGTCGTTTCTGGTTTTGTTTATTGTGTCGATTATCACTAAAGATAATAAAGTTCACCATGTTCGTTCATCACGCTGCGCCTTGGTCTGTTCATTACGACGATCGTGACATTGAGCTAGGGGTGGAGCCTTGTTCTCAGATGCTATTTTGATAACATTGGCTATGAACACATTTCGTTGCACAAGGATTTTTTTATATTTTTTATTTAACCTTTATTTAACCAGGTAAGCCAGTTGAGAACAAGTTCTCATTTACAACTGCGACCTGGCCAAGATAAAGCAAAGCAGTGCAATAAAATCAACAACAACACAGAGTTACATATGGGATAAACAAAACGCAAAGTCAATAACACAATAGAAAATCTATATACAGTGTGTTCAAATGTAGTAAGTTATGGAGGTAAGGCAATAAATAGGCCATAGTGCAGAATAATTACAATTTAGTATTAACACTGGAATGATAGATGTGCAGAAGATGATGTGCAAATAGAGATACTGGGGTGCAAATGTGTAAAATAAATAACAATATGGGGATGAGGTAGTTCGGTGGGTTAATTACAGATGGGCTGTGTACAGGTGCAGTGATCGGTAAGCTGCTCTGACAACTGATGCTTAAAGTTAGTGAGGGAGATAAGAGTCTCCAGCTTCAGAGATTTTTGCTGTTCGTTCCAGTCATTGGCATCAGAGAACTGGAAGGAATGGCGGCCAAAGGAGGTGTTGGCTTTGGGGATGACCAGTGAGATATACCTGCTGGAGCGCATCCTACGGGTGGGTGTTGCTATGGTGACCAATGAGCTAAGATAAGGCAGGGATTTGCCTAGCAGTGATTTATAGATGACCTGGAGCCAGTGGGTTTGGCGACGAATATGTAGTGAGGGCCAGGCAACGAGAGCATACAGGTCACAATGGTGGGTAGTATATGGGGCTTTGGTGACAAAATGGATGGCACTGTGATAGACTACATCCAATTTGCTGAGTAGAGTGTTGGAGGCTATTTTGTAAATGACATCGCCGAAGTCAAGGATCGGTAGGATAGTCCGTTTTACAAGGGCATGTTTGGCAGCATGAGTGAAGGAGGCTTTGTTGCGAAATAGGAAGCCAATTCTAGATTTATCTTTGGATTGGAGATGCTTAATGTGAGTCTGGAAGGAGAGTTTACGGTCTAACCAGACACCTAGGTATTTGTAGTTGTCCACATATTCTAAGTCAGACCCGCCGAGAGTAGTGATTCTAGTCGAGCAGGCGGGTGCAAGCAGCGTTCGATTGAAGAGCATGCATTTAGTTTTACTAGCGTTTAACAGCAGTTGAAGGCTACGGAAGGAGTGCTGTATGGCATTGAAGCTTGTTTAAAGGGCCAGATGTATACAAAATGGTGTTGTCTGCGTAGAGGTGGATCTGAGAGTCACCAGCAGCAAGAGCGACATCATTGATATACACAGAAAATAGAGTCTGCCTAAGAATTTAACCCTGTGGCACCCCCATAGAGACTGCCAGAGGTCCAGACAACAGGCCCTCCGATTTGACACATTGAACTCTATCTGAGAAGTAGTTGGTGAACCAGGCGAGGCAGTCATTTGAGAAACTAAGGCTATTTAGTCTGCCAATAAGAATGCGGTGATTGATGGAGTCGAAAGCCTTGGCCAGGTCGATGAAGACGGCTGTACAGTACTGTCTTTTATCGATCTTGGTTATAATATCGTTTAGGACCTTGAGTGTGGCTGAGGTGCACCCATGACCAGCTCGGAAACCAGATTGCATAGCGGAGAAGGTACGGTGCGATTCGAAATGGTTGGTGATCTGTTTGTTAACTTGGCTTTCAAATACTTTAGAAAGGCAGGGCAGGATGGATATAGGTCTGTAACAGTTTGGATCTAGAGTGTCACCCCATTTGAAGAGGGAGATGACCGCGGCAGCTTTCCAATCTCTGGGGATCTCAGACGATACGAAAGAGAGGTTGAACAGGCTGGTAATAGGGGTCACAAACAGAGTATAATTCCCTAAGTTGGGACCTTTAATTACACTTAGAAAAAGGGTTCCAAAAGGGTTCTTCGGCTGTCCCCATAGGAGAACCCTTTTTGGTTCCAGGTAGAACCCCTTTTGGTTCCAGGGAGAACTCTTTTAGGTTCCATGTAGAACCCTCTGTGTAAAGGGATCTACATGGAACTCAAAAGGGATCTAACTGGAACCAAAAAGGGTTATTCAAATGGTTCTCCTATGGGGCAGCCGAATAACCCTTTTAGGTTCTAGATATCAACATTTCTTCTAAGACTGTACTGGTATGTAAAAAACTAATGTTTTCTCTTGAAGTTACCATGTTAATTACCAGGCTTTCTGTATGATTATGTAGGGAAAGCTACTGTTATATTTCATAACTAAATTACATTGCCTTGGAGGATTGTCAGTGTCCATCATAACATTTCTTGAAGTAGCAACTATTTACAACGTGAACAGTTTAATCTGACAGTTTAAATAGTTTAACAGGCTCTCATGGTTTTTCTGACTACTGTAATGGCGGCACTGACAGTTGCTATCATATGTAACTACGCTGTAATATAGGTGAGTTCCAATATCATTACTGCAGATAGTTTAGTCCTTCAATTAGAAGAAGAACCATGCATATGGCACTGATATGCATCTGCAAGTAATACAGTCTGTCTGGGATGTCATGAGTCATTCTGTCATTCATTGCTTCTGGATTTATTTGAATCATGCAACATAAATTATGTGGTGCAATACTATGTAATCAATGTTAACTAAACATGTCATGTACTGACTACCATAGATCAAAATGATTAAGTTGGACAAGGACTGCAAAACTTCGGAATTCTTTGAAGCCGTCCTGATTCCCACTAAAGCCAGGCGGGTAAAGAAGTTTATTTTATTTTACGTGATGATTCATGGTGACTTCTGAATAAATTCCTTGGCCCTTGCATCACTATGCAGGTAAATAAAATAGAAGAAATGCTGTGCCAAGACATTCACGGCCAGGACATCTTTACAAGAGACAACCCGCAATATGGGCTAGCGAAGGTGAGAAAACCAGCTACCAGTATTTCAGTCTTATTTGTAAGCAGAGTTCTTGGGATAGATAGGGGTGCACTGGAAGCCATGGGTTGTTATAAATGACCTGGCGATGAGTGTGATAAACCTTGTCCAAACAGCTCCCTGCTGGCATGGGCAGCATCCAAATCGTCACCCATCTTTCCCCGCAATGCTTTGTCACATTCGAAAAGATCTGAATCTGGATGTGGTTGACTTGGGGGCAAACATTTCACATACACTGGTTATTAAGCATATGCAACATCTAGCTATTGTGTGCCTACCAAAGCAGTCCGCCCACAGGGAGGGACATTGTATGATGGGAAGAACAAAATGCTGTTCTTTGATGAGGTTGGTGGAGAGATTTGAGAAATAGTTCCAAGTCTGCATGAGACTATTCCAACATTATAAAGATACCAACTTTGTAGTTCTTTTTTTCAAGGTCAAAACACTGTATTGTCCTCTTAGCCAAGGATATTTCGGTAGCTCTCAATTTTCTAGCAGTGTTGTTTGCCATTAATAAGGATGTACTGTACAAGTTAACTATGGACAAAGTGTGTTGTTTAAAATAAAGTACTCCTTAAGCAAGTCCTATTCCCAAACACATGAAAGGCTAGGTTGTACTCCACCAAAGGTTTCCCAAATCTAAACATAGCATTTTTTCACATAGCCAGACAGTTAACCACGTAATGACTATGATAAGACTGTTCTTTATCAGGCTAGAAAAAAGGCTTTGAGGATAAGACTCTGTGGATACTAATTAAGACGATACAGTCAGTCAGAGCTTGGAGAGAACAACTTCATGTTTAATTGCTTAAATCAACATGATAAGATGCTCTTTAAATGTCAATGCTAGCCTGGAAGCATGCTGACATTGTGAAAAGGCATTCGTTGTTTACTTACTTTCCAGTCAAGCCCTCCATTTAAAAGATCCAATCGAGCACAAACATCAAGATGGAGACAACGCAAAATACTAAATGCTAAACAACACCAAACAAAACAAAAAAATTTTTACTAAATATTGCAGATTTCCAAGATAATATATAATTTATTTGGCGTCGCAAGGAGCTAGCCAAACTTGAAGAGGAAAAGTTAATGAATACAGTCATGAGATTTCAGTGGCGGTCTCCTCCTACTCATCAGACTAGACTGTTCAGAACCAGCTCTATCTCATAATCAATACCATTACAGATGAAAGCCAAAGCCCATTTTCAGAGTGGCTCCAATTGCCTCAATTAAATATGTGGGGTTGAATGATAATATATTTTTCTGAAAAAATACAAGACAAAGACTTCAGCATTAAATAATCCTACAATCAAAAACAATCAAGTGCAACTTTGATGTTGTTGTTCTACCAAATCTTAGGAATACATCTGGGGTAGAAATTGGGTTTTGGGCCAAGTCGGCAGGCGCCGCTGGACCGCTGTGTCGCGGGCCATGGGGTAGGCCCTGGTTACTACGGTTGCCATGGGGTTCCTGCTGGCAGGCAGAGGACACCACAGCTTTCCCACCCACAGAGAGAGAGAGAGAGAGAGCTCTACTCCACCAGACCAGACCGGCTGAGCCCTCAATTCTTAGTCCTTTCAGAGCCGTCCAAGTGCTGTCCTGGCACGGTCTCATCCCTGCATCAAAACCAGCTGAGGAGGAGTGTAGTGTGTCCAGCACTCATGCTCAGACATATTTGTAACGTATTGCTATTCTGGAGACAAACTTAATTGTTAAGTAAACGAACAAGCTATACTATTCCTGGTGGGAAGCTATTACTGCACCTCCATCAGTTTATTCTGTATTTGGACAAATGAAGGGAAAGGGGGAAAGGGGGTCATTCTACTGTATACAACAGACAAGTAACTGAAACAGTTAACACAATGTAAGTTAGGGGAGAGTGGGGTAAGTTGAGACATGTTTTACATTTAGCATCACTCTGTCAAGGGAAATATAGTATTCTTTCTAACAAAGATATCTACATATATATCAGGATGTTGTGTATCGCTGGAAACAATCAGAATTCATGTAAACATTACATTTTTGTAAACATAGCTTGTCCAAAAAAAGTGGTCTCTTAGCACAACTTACCCCAGGTAACACATTTTTGTCTTTTAATAATTTTAAGCATCTTTTAACACAGGCTTAACATCTAACACACAATTTGTACTTTTTTAAACACTTTTAACATAGGCCAGGCCCTGTTGTTACCTGCCTTGCATTATGCCTGGGAAGAAAACATTTCAATTTGCTCAAATTGCCATTGGCTCAACCATTGGCTCAACTTACCCCATTTCAAACATTTTGACTATATTAGCCCACACAGCTACAGAGGTTTAGCACCTCATATCGAAGCGTATAGAGACCCCAACAAATGTATAGAACAATCTTAAAGTTATCTACTTCAGTTTAGATACAAGCATCATGAAACCTCTAACACAAAAAAATCATTATACTTGCTTATCCCTTTTTTTCATGTGGTTTCTTCCTTCAAAGACTCCATGAAATGATGACCTCTTCCTATATTTCTTCAAATTGTTAATTTTGTGTACGGGTTCATGGAAACAAGGGTGGCTCAACTTACCCCTTAGGCTTAACTTACCCCACTCTTCCCTACTACTGTGGAAAGTCACACTTTGGTGATAAGATATGATTGTAAACTCTCTTGGTGATGGACAGTATCTTTTGATCTTCTGACTATAATTTGATATGTAATGTCACGTCTGCAAAATGACTATTTCACAGCTGGAAGCATCTCACAGGACAGTTTTCCAGTTGGGCTCAGCTACAGTGTAGTCTCCCCCTGCCCAGAGGACTACACAGCCACTGAGGCATGCCAAACAGAATACTCCTTGATTACACTAGGCTGCTGTGCAGAAGATATTCCTTCAGTTGTTATGCAGTACAGGAGCAAATAAACAAGGCAATGATTTTCCCATCTTAAGTCAACAAAATGCAGAGGTCAACCTATCTCACCGGTTTACCCCGGCCCAATTATCATTAGGATGTCGTGCAGCTGCAGGAAATGATACAGCAGACATATTGGAGCTAGACTGATGTAGATACAGTATTTAGACTGTTTGATCACCAAACAAAGGAACTGACTGATTCTGCCACTTAAGGTCTCAGACACCACAAATCACAAGTGGTTTTAATCTATGCCACTTTCTTGATAAAGGTTTAATTTGTGTATTGCAGCAGTAAACTGTTGTTCTTGACATTTCACATTGGCACGGAAATTAACATTAGGAGAAAATCAGATATACTAGGTTTTAGACGGGTTTGGTGCCCTGCAGGCGCCAGTTGACTCCTTTCTTGTTCTGCACTCCCTGTTTGTGGGGACATCTGTTTGCAGGCCTGTAATATTGTAGCAGGCATTGTGCACAGTATTAGACACAACCCACCGGTGGAATTCCAGCTCAGGCCTAAATAAACCATAGCCTACTACGATACAATTGTTTGTCTTCCACACAGACAATACACATATTATTGCAATTATTTACATTAATTATTGCTATAAATCGTAGCATTTACTTCAGTAACAAAACCCTTTTGATTTTTGAAACTAACCAAAGAGATATTCCACGAACAAACACCTTTATTGAAACAGAAGTAATGGTGGTCAGCTATGACAGGAATCTGTGAGCCAATGAAGCATAGTTCCCGATGGCCAATGCTGACCTTAAAGGGATACTTTTGGATAATGTCCTACTCACCCAGAGTCAAACAAACTCATGGATACCATTTTTATGTCTCTGCGTGCAGTTTAAAGGATGTTGAAGGTAGCATATTGTTAGCTTTGCGCAATTGCTGGAAGTCTATTGGTATCTACTAACCAGCTCCTCTTAAAAGCAGTGAAATAGACCTACCCACTCAAAGTCTGGGCGGCAGGTAGCTTAGTGGTTAAGAGCGTTGTGCCAGTAACCGAAAGGTTGCTGGTTCTAATCCCCAGAGCCGACTAGGTGAAGAATCTGTCGATGTGCCCTTGAGCAAGGCACTTAACCCTAATTGCTCTGGATAAGAGTGTCTGCTAAATGACTAAAATTTAAAAAAATGTACTCTAAGTATTCTTTACAAGTATATATGATATTATTATATTTTGATTATAGTTGTTTATGGAACTATTTTCTCAGAACTACGCATGTCATTAATCCTCTGTGACAGTGGGCACAAGGATAGGCTGTTCGCGAGTGTCAACACAGCTAGCCAGCAGAGACAGCGGCAGTTTTGAACGACTTTGCTAGCAAACGCTAGCTAGATATCAAGTAAGCAAAGTGTGAGAAGAGTACATCAATGATAAACACCACAGAGTTTTACCCATTTTATATGTATATACTGTATTCTAGTCATGGCCATCCTATTAAACTATTGCTGTACATACAGTGCATTTGGAAAGTATTCAGACCCCTTGACTTTTTCCACAATTTGTTACGTTACAGCCTTATTCTAAAATGGATTAAACACATGTTTTTCCTCATCAATCTACAAATAATACCCCACACTGACAAAGCGAAAACAGGTTTCTTGACATTTTTGCAATTGTATTAAAAGTAAAAAACAGAAATACCTTATTTACCTAAGTATTCAGACCCCTTGCTATGAGACTCGAAATTGAGCTCAGGTTCATCTTGTTTCCATTCATCATTCTTGAGATGTTTCTACAACTTGATGGGAGTCCACCTGTGGTAAATTCAATTGATTGGACATGATTTGGAAAGGCACACACCTGTCTATATAAGGTCCCACAGTTGACAGTGCATGTCAGAGCAAAAACCAAGCCATGAGATCGAAGGAATTGTCCGTAGAGCTCCAAGACAGGATTGTGCCGAGGCACAGATCTGGGGAAGGATACAAAAAAATGTCTGCAGCATTGAAGGACCCTAAGAACACAGTGGACTCCATCATTCTTAAATGGAAGAAGTTTGGAACCACTCATTTTAGCTCCGGGGCCACATGGAGGAAAATCTATTCCCAAGTGGGCCGGACCGGAAAAATCATGGTACAGTGGGGAAAAAAAGTATTTAGTCAGCCACCAATTGTGCAAGTTCTCCCACTTAAAAAGATGAGAGAGGCCTTTAATTTTCATCATAGGTACACGTCAACTATGACAGACAAAATAAGAAAGAAAAATCCAGAAAATCACATTGTAGGATTTTTAATGAATTTATTTGCAAATTATGGTGGAAAATAAGTATTTGGTCAATAACAAAAGTTTCTCAATACTTTGTTATATACCCTTTGTTGGCAATGACACAGGTCAAACGTTTTCTGTAAGTCTTCACAAGGTTTTCACACACTATTTTGGCCCATTCCTCCATGCAGATCTCCTCTAGAGCAGTGATGTTTTGGGGCTGTCGCTGGGCAATACGGACTTTCAACTCCCTCAAAGATTTTCTATGGGGTTGAGATCTGGAGACTGGCTAGGCCACTCCAGGACCTTGAAATGCTTCTTACGAAGCCACTCCTTCGTTGCCCGGGCAGTGTGTTTGGGATCATTGTCATGCTGAAAGACCCAGCCACGTTTCATCTTCAATGCCCTTGCTGATGGAAGGAGGTTTTCACTCAAAATCTCACGATACATGGCCCCATTCATTCTTTCCTTTACACGGATCAGTCGTCCTGGTCCCTTTGCAGAAAAACAGCCCCAAAGCATGATGTTTACACCCCCATGCTTCACAGTAGGTATGGTGTTCTTTGGATGCAACTCAGCATTCTTTGTCCTCCAAACACGATGAGTTGAGTTTTTACCAAAAAAGTTCTATTTTGGTTTCATCTGACCATATGACATTCTCCCAATCCTCTTCTGGATCATCCAAATGCACTCTAGCAAACTTCAGACGGGCCTGGACATGTACTGGCTTAAGCAGGGGGGACACGTCTGGAACTGCAGGATTTGAGTCCCTGGCGGCGTAGTGTGTTACTGATGGTAGGCTTTGTTACTTTGGTCCCAGCTCTCTGCAGGTCATTCACTAGGGTCCCCCTGTGTGGTTCTGGGATTTTTTGCTCACCGTTCTTGTGATAATTTTGACCCCACGGGGTGAGATCTTGCGTGGAGCCCCAGATCGAGGGAGATTATCAGTGGTCTTGTATGTCTTCCATTTCCTAATAATTGCTCCCACAGTTGATTTCTTCAAACCAAGCTGCTCACCTATTGCAGATTCAGTCTTCCCAGCCTGGTGCAGGTCTACAATTTTGTTTCTGGTGTCCTTTGACAGCTCTTTGGTCTTGGCCATAGTGGAGTTTAGAGTGTGACTGTTTGAGGTTGTGGACAGGTGTCTTTTATACTGATAACAAGTTCAAACAGGTGCTATTAATACAGGTAACGAGTGGAGGACAGAGGAGCCTCTTAAAGAAGAAGTTACAGGTCTGTGAGAGCCAGAAATCTTGCTTGTTTGTAGGTGACCAAATACTTATTTTCCACCATCATTTGCAAATAAATTCATTAAAAATCCTACAGTGTGATTTTCTGGATTTTTTTTTCTTAATTTGTCTGTCATAGTTGACGTGTACCTATGATGAAAATTACAGGCCTCTCTCATCTTTTTAAGTGGGAGAACTTGCACAATTGGTGGCTGACTAAATACTTTTTTTCCCCACTGTATATACAGTAGCTCCATAACTTAAAACAACAGACTTCATTGTTTTCTTTGTTTTAATACGATCAACATACAACATAAAGCTGGAGCCTGAGGGACGGTGTGTCCAAAATAGTACAAGCACAACATCACTATTAATCATAAAACACGTCAAGTTTATTTGAAAATTCTAAAGAAAAAGAACACACAAACACACAATGCCTCAGTGATTAACAGAACTGTTTCACAGATCACAGAACTATATCAGGTGTCATTTCTCAGGCAGAAATGTAGATACAAATAATGAAATCCTGTTCCCCAAACAAGTGCAAGAACCACAGAGTCAAGAATAGGTTAAATATACAAATAAAATAAAATCAATTAAAAACAATAGCACATCAACATAAAAACATATAAACATAAAGCTGGAGCCTGAGGACAGTGTCCAAAAGCACAACATCACTATTAATCATAAAACACCTCAAGTTATTTGAAAGTTCTGAGGACAAAGAACACACAAACACACAATGCCTCAGTGATTAACAGAAGTATATCACAGATCACAGAACTATATCAGGGTGTCATTTCTCAGGCAGAAATGTAGATAAAAATAATGAAATCCTGTTCCCCAAACAAGTGCAAGAACCACAGAGTCAAGAATAGGTTAAATATACAAATAAAATCAATTAAAAACAATAGCACATCAACATAAAAACATAAACATAAATCTGAAAGCGTTGCTCAAACTCCTGTAACAGTCCCGTTATTTTATCTTTGAACCGCTTCATGTCTGCCACATGTTGGGTCGCGCACACATTTTTCAGACAGGGGAAGTGAGCTGCATCACCACCGGCAAGTTGCGTCTCCCACAATGATGTCACGCCCTGGCTCTGGGGACTATGTTATGTTGAGCCAGGGTGTGTAAGTCTATGTTTAATTTTCTATGTTGGTCTGAGTGACTCCCAATCAGAGGCAACGAGTGTCAGCTGGGTGTCTCTGATTGGGAGCCATATTTAACTGCTTGTCTTGCACTTTGTGTTTTGTGGTTTCTTGTTCCTTTTGGTTGTGTATCGAAGGACTTCACGTTTCGTTCTTTGTTTTGATCGTGTGATCAGTTGAATAAATATAATATGTTCACCCGCAACGCTGCGCCTTGGTCCTCTCTGTTCGACGAGCGTGACAGAAGAAACCACCTTAACCAGACCAAGCAGCGTGTTCAGGAGCCATCGCTGGCAGATCTCCGTGGCAACCTCGACTGGATCAAGCAGCGTGACGAGGAGAGAGGATGGACGTGGGAGGAGATGATTGCGAGTCTGGCAAGAGGGAGGAGAGACCCCCAGGAAATTTTTAGGGGGGGGCTCACGACGTCGGGCCAGCAGGTGTACGGGTTAGAGCGGTGCAAAGCGTTGGCAGAGAAGGCCGCCAGGTTAGGGGGGCCACTGGGCACAGAGGAGAGGGAAAGTGTGGAGGCACGGCGAGAGGTACTGGGGTGTGTTACCAGTCCGGTCCGGCCCGTTCCTGATCCCTGCGTGGGGCCAGTGGTGTGTGTCCCCAGTACGGTCCG
The DNA here is from genome assembly GCF_020615455.1 of Coregonus clupeaformis. Classification (NCBI taxonomy): domain Eukaryota; kingdom Metazoa; phylum Chordata; class Actinopteri; order Salmoniformes; family Salmonidae; genus Coregonus; species Coregonus clupeaformis. The sequence goes on from NC_059220.1 coordinate 30,015,657, forward strand.
GCCTGTTCCTGCCATTCCCACCAAGTCAGTGGTGCGCGTCGTCAGCCCAGCCCGGCCTGTTCCTGCCATTCCCACCAAGTCAGTGGTGCGCGTCGTCAGCCCGGCCCGGCCTGTTCCTGCCATTCCCACCAAGTCAGTGGTGCGCGTCGTCAGCCCAGCCCGGCCTGTTCCTGCCATTCCCACCAAGTCAGTGGTGTGCGTCGACAGCCCAGCCCGGCCTGTCCCTGCTCCACGCACAAAGCCTACGGTGTGCGTCGACAGCCCAGCCCGGCCCGTTCCTGCTCTCCGCACCAAGTCTGTGGTGCGCGTCGCCAGCCCAGTCCGGCCCATCCAAGCTTCCCGCACCAAGCCAGTGGTGTGCGTCGTCAGTCGGCACGGCCCGTTCCTGCTCTCCGCACCAAGTCTGTGGTGCGCGTCGCCAGCCCAGTCCGGCCCATCCAAGCTTCCGCACCAAGCCAGTGGTGTGCGTCGTCAGCCCTGTCCGGCCCGTTCCTGCTCTCCGCACCAAGTCTGTGGTGCGCGTCGCCAGCCGGTCCGTCCAAGCTCCCCGCACCGGGTCAGTGGTGCGGCGTCGTCAGTCCGGTCCGGCTCATTCCTGCTCCCGCACCAAGTCGGTGCGCTCGTCAGCCCGGTCCGGCCCGTTCCTCCTCCACGCATCAAGCCAGGGGTCAGTCCAGCACAACCCGTGCCTGGGTCATGTCCGGAGCCGGATCCAGCGCCGAGGCGGAGTGCCCACCCGGTCCCTCCCCTGTTGTGGTTGTTTGGCGCGGCCGGAGTCCGCGCCTTTGGGGGGGGGTACTGTCACGCCCTGGCTCTGGGGACTATGTTATGTTGAGCCAGGGTGTGTAAGTCTATGTTTAATTTTCTATGTTGGTCTGAGTGACTCCCAATCAGAGGCAACGAGTGTCAGCTGGGTGTCTCTGATTGGGAGCCATATTTAACTGCTTGTCTTGCACTTTGTGTTTTGTGGTTTCTTGTTCCTTTTGGTTGTGTATCGAAGGACTTCACGTTTCGTTCTTTGTTTTGATCGTGTGATCAGTTGAATAAATATAATATGTTCACCCGCAACGCTGCGCCTTGGTCCTCTCTGTTCGACGAGCGTGACAAATGACAGCTTCAACTTGAAAGAACGTATGCTGTCATAATACTGCGTGACAACTTTGTTGCGCCCTTGCAGCTGTTTGTTCAAGTTATTCAGGTGCTCTGTAACATCCACCATAAATGCAAGGTCCGGCATCCATTCTGCGGAATGAAATTCTAACACTGGTTTGCCCTTTTCTTCCATGAACTGTTCAATTTCTTCTCGTAAATCAAAGAAACGCCTCAGCACAGCACCTCGGCTTAACAATCTTACCTCAGTGTGGTATGGCAGGCCATAGATGTGGTCTTTCTCTCTGAGAAGGCTGTCAAACTGACGGTGATTCAGGCTTCTGGATCGGATGAAATTAATAGTTTGGATGACCACCTTCATGACGTTATCCATCTTTAATGACTTGCAACACAAAGCCTCCTGGTGCAAAATACAGTGAAAAGTCAAAAAATCACGTCCTCCATTTGCAGATTGCACTTTCTCTCTGAACTTTGTCACAACGCCTGCTTTTTTCCCGATCATTGAGGGCGCACCATCTGTAGCCAGGCTGACAGCGCGGGACCAGTCCACTCCGACCCTGTCCAGCGCGCCGACGAGTGCGGTAAAAATATCAGCTGCTGTCGTTGTATCTGTCATCGGCACCAACTCCACGAACTCCTCGGTGACGGTCAATGTGTCATCAACTCCGCGGATGAAAATGGCCAGTTGTGCAACATCTGTAATGTCCGTGCTTTCATCAATTGCAACCCGAAAACGCAATAAATGACTTTACTTTTGCTTCAACTGGCTGTCCAAATCCACTGAAAGATCGAAATCCTGTCTGCAACTGTGTTTCTTGGCAGGCTGATATTTGCAAAAGCCTGCCGCTTTTCAGGGCACACAATCTCCGCTGCCTTCATCATGCATGTTTTTACAAATTCACCCTCACTAAATGGTTTTGAAGCCACTGCGATTTCATTAGCAATGAGGTAGCTAACTTTCACTGCAGCTTCACTGATGTCTCGGCTGTGAGTAAACACAGACTGCTGTTTCTTCAGACCCGCCAACAGTTCATTCACCTTCTCTCATCTCCGCTGTCCTTGAAAGTTGTCATATTTGTCGGCATGAAGACTCACATAGTGGCGACGAAGGTTATATTCTTTCAGCACTGCAACATGCTCTGAACACACCAAACATACAGCTTTCCCATTCAATTCCGTGAATAAATAGGATGACCATTTTTCTTGGAACACTCTGCACTCTGCGTCCACTTTTCTCTTTTTTGACAGAGACATATTGGGGCAATGAGGGTGCCAAAGCACATAATGTTAAAAGTAGAAGCCGTAATAAATATCGCGGGCAAAACAAAGTAGCTCATTGGCTGCACGTGCTTGACCTACTTGCTCTGCCCCAGTATAAACAGTTTGCTTGCTTAACACAATTGCTATTGCGCCATCCAGTGGACGCAATTGGAACTGCAGTGTATTTTATTGAAAAATTGCAGCGCATTTTTATACTTTACAACAAAAAAAAAATCTCGCGGGCCGGATTAAACCCGTTTGCGGGCCTGATCCGGCCCGCGGGCCGTACGTTTGACACCCCTGTCCTAGAGCAATCGGGGGAGAAGGGCCTTGGTCAGGCAGGTGACCAAGAACCCGATGGTCCCTTTGACAGAGCTCCAAAGTTCCTCTGTGGAGATGGAAGAACCTTCCAGAAGGACAACCATCTCTGCAGCACTCCACCAATTAGGCCTTTATGGTAGAGTGGCCAGACGGAAGCCACTCCTCAGTAAAAGGCACATGACAGCCCGCTGGGAGTTTGCCAAAAGGCACCTAAAGGACTCTCAGACCATGAGAAACAAGATTCTCTGGTCTGATGAAACCAAGATTGAACTCTTTGGCCTGAATGCCAAGCGTCAAATCTGGAGGAAACCTGGCACCATCCCTACGGTGAAGCATGGTGGTGGCAGCATCATCCTGTGGGGATGTTTTTCAGAGGTAGGGACTGGGAGACTAGTCAGGTTGGAGGGAAAGATGAACGGAGCGAAGTACAGAGATATCCTTGATGAAAACCTGCTCCAGAGTGCTCAGGACCTCAGACTGGGGCGAACGTTCACCTTCCAACAGGACAACGACCCTAAGCACACAGCCAAGTCTCTTTGGACAAGTCTCTGAATGTCCTTGAGTGGCCCATCCAGAGGCCGGACTTGAACCCGATCGAACATCTCTGGAGAGACCTGAAAATAGCTGTGCAGCGATGCTCCCCATCCAACCTGACAGAGCTTGAGAGGAACTGCCCGAAGAAAAAAAACAATTTAATCAATTTTAGAATAAGACTGTAACGTAACAAAATGTAGAAAAAGTCAAGGGGTCTGAATACATTCCGAATGCACTGTATACTATTCTATCCTGCGTATTCTTCAGATATACTACATATTCTATCCACATACTGTCCATAATGTCTATACATCCCATCACACATATATATATATATATATACACTGCTCAAAATAATTAAGGGAACACTAAAATAACACATCCTAGATCTGAATGAATGAAATAATCTTATTAAATACTTTTTTCTTTACATAGTTGAATGTGCTGACAACAAAATCACACAAAAATGATCAATGGAAATCAAATGTATCAACCCATGGAGGTCTGAATTTGGAGTCACCCTAAAAATGTAAATGGAAAACCACACTACAGGCTGATCCAACTTTGATGTAATGTCCTTAAAACAAGTCAAAATGAGGCTCAGTAGTGTGTGTGGCCTCCACGTGCCTGTATGACCTCCCTACAACGCCTGGGCATGCTCCTGATGAGGTGGCGGATGGTCTCCTGAGGGATCTCCTCCCAGACCTGGACTAAAGCATCCGCCAACTCCTGGACAGTCTGTGGTGCAACGTGGCGTTGGTGGATGGAGCGAGACATGATGTCCCAGATGTGCTCAATTGGATTCAGGTCTGGGGAACGGGCGGGCCAGTCCATAGCATCAATGCCTTCCTCTTGCAGGAACTGCTGACACACTCCAGCCACATGAGGTCTAGCATTGTCTTGCATTAGGAGGAACCCAGGGCCAACCGCACCAGCATATGGTCTCACAAGGGGTCTGAGGATCTCATCTCGGTACCTAATGGCAGTCAGGCTACCTCTGGCGAGCACATGGAGGGCTGTGCGGCCCCCCAAAGAAATGCCACCCACACCATGACTGACCCACCGCCAAACCGGTCTTGCTGGAGGATGTTGCAGGCAGCAGAACGTTCTCCACGGTGTCTCCAGACTCTGTCACGTCTGTCACATGTGCTCAGTGTGAACCTGCTTTCATCTGTGAAGAGCACAGGGCGCCAGTGGCGAATTTGCCAATCTTGGTGTTCTCTGGCAAATGCCAAATGTCCTGCACGGTGTTGGGCTGTAAGCACAACCCCCACTTGTGGACGTCGGGCCCTCATACCACCCTCATGGAGTCTGTTTCTGACCGTTTGAGCAGACACATGCACATTTGTGTCCTGTTGGAGGTAATTTTGCAGGGCTCTGGCAGTGCTCCTCCTGCTCCTCCTTGCACAAAGGCGGAGGTAGCAGTCCTGCTGCTGGGTTGTTGCCCTCCTACGGCCTCCTCCACGTCTCCTGATGTACTGGCCTGTCTCCTGGTAGCGCCTCCATGCTCTGGACACTACGCTGACAGACACAGCAAACCTTCTTGCCACAGCTCGCATTGACGTGCCATCCTGGATGAGCTGCACTACCTGAGCCACCTGTGTGGGTTGTAGACTCTGTCTCATGCTACCACAAGAGTGAAAGCACCGCCAGCATTCAAAAGTGACCAAAACATCAGCCAGGAAGCATAGGAACTGAGAAGTGGTCTGTGGTCACCACCTGCAAAACCAGTCCTTTATTGGGGGTGTCTTGCTAATTGCCTATAATTTCCACCTGTTGTCTATTCCATTTGCACAACAGCATGTGAAATGTATTGTCAATCAGTGTTGCTTCCTAAGTGGACAGTTTGATTTCACAGAAGTGTGATTGACTTGAAGTTACATTGTGTTGTTTAAGTGTTCCCTTTATTTTTTTGAGCAGTGTATATATATATATATATACTCCGGACTCCGACATTGCTTGTCCTAAAATTTATATATTTCTTAATTCCATTCTTTAACTTTTAGATTTGTGTGTATTGTTGTGTATTGTTAGATATTACTGCACTGTTGGAGCTAGGAACACAACCATTTTGCTACACCCGCAATAACATCTGCTAAATATGTATATGCGACCAATAACATTTGATTTGATTTTGAGTACATCAACAGACTGCTATTGCTTGTCCAAAGCAATATTTTTACCTTGCATCCATGACTGTGAAGATTGTTGGCACTGCTGGAAGTATTTTCAAGCAATTAAATAGCTTACTTTAGTAAGACAGCTAGCTAGCCAACGTAGCTAAGTGTGGTACGACATGTGTTACATTGGCGGACTACGACAACTTGTCAAATATCGAATATGATTTGTGGGTGTGCTGTGAAAACTTGCAATAACAAACCAAGGAAGTGGTCGGCTATAAACGTTCATAAACTATGGCTAGTTTCCATGAATATAGATAACACTCCTACCAAGGACCTCAGAAAGTGAATAGTTTGCTCACATTTTTATTTTATCGGGGGACTATTATGAGAGGATGGAACTGACAAGCCATAAGATGAGACGTTTCCTGAGTGATACAGCAGTCCCATCAGTAGGCATTCTACGCACACCAGAAAAAAGTGGAATGGGGGTAAGTGTGGTGATGATCTAACATTATCTGAATGATTGAATAGTAGTCAGCTGTTCCCATGATAAAATGTGATAGGCCTGTCAATTTTCCCATGGATAGTCTGTCCATGTTATCTGTTACATCTGTGTGAATGCCCTCCTCTCAAAGCCAAAGAAAGAGTACAACAAAATGACTGAGAAAGCTCAAAACTATGTGCTGTCCTTTTTTCATTATTGAAAATTGTGTGGTGTCATTATTTCCATCTTTATTCAACTTGATTCAATTACTTTCCAACTATACTGAAAAAATAAATAAAAGCAACATGTAAAGTGTTGGTCCCATGTTTCATGAGCTGAAATAAAAGATCGCAAAAAGCTTATTTCTCTCAAATGTTGTGCACAAATTTGTTTACATCCCTGTTAGTGAGGATTTCTTCTTTGCCAAGATAATCGATCCCCCTGACAGGTGTGGCATATCAAGAAGCTGATTAAACAGCATGATCATTACACAGGTGCACCTTGTGCTGGGGACACTAAAAGGGCATTCTAAAATGTGCAGTTTTGTCACACACAATACCACAGATGTCTCAAGTTTTGAGGGAGCGTGCAATTGGCATGCTGACTGCACGAATGTTCACCAGAGCTGTTGCCAGAGAATGTAATGTTCATTTCTCTACCATAAGCTGCCTCCAACATTGTTTTAGAGAATTTGGCAGTACGTCCAACCGGCCTCACAACCGCAGACCACGTGTAACGACGCCAGCCCAGGACCTCCACATCCAGCTTCGTCACCTTCGGGATCGTCTGAGACCAGCCACCCAGACAGCTGATGAAATTGAGGAGTATTTCTGTCTGTAATAAAGCCCTTTTGTGCGGGAAAACTCATTCTGATTGGCTGGGCCAGGCTCCCCAGTGAGTGGGCCTGGCTCCCAAATGGGTGGGCCTATGCCCTCCCAGACCCACCCATGGCTGCGCCCCTGCCCATTCATGTGAAAGCCATAGATTACAGCCTAATTTATTTATTTCAATTGACTGATTTTCTTATATGAACTGTAACTCAGTAATATCATTTAAATTGTTGCATGTTGCGTTCATATATTTGTTCAGTATAATTATAACATTTCCACAAGCTTGAGAAATAAATAAATTAACTTTACATTATAGTGTTAGCCATGTAATAGATGACAGCACACCACAAAAACAGAACAGCTATTATAGCCTTCTTCAAGTGTGTTCTCCTTTGTTTATTTCAAATGAATACCAACATTTCCTGTTCCCTTTTCCTTTATTTCTCACTCATGTTGAGATAGGAGACATGTCTGCTGTGGACAGTCCTCAAGGAACGGACTCCATTTATGCTGGAGTAACATCACATTCAGAACCAGAATGTTTCAAGCTGACCACCATTGTCCCTGTTCTCAAGAGCTCCAAGGTAATCTGCCTAAATGACTATCGGCCTGTAGCACTCACATCTGTAATTATGAAGTGCATTGAAAGGCTGGTCATGACACACATCAACACCATCATCCCAGACACCCTGGACCCACTCCAATTTGCATACTGCCCCAACAGATCCACAGATTACGCAATCTCAATTGCACTTCACACTGTCCTCTCCCACCTGGACAAGAGGGGAAATAACTATGTGAGAATGCTGTTCATATACTACAGCTCAGTGTTCAACACCATAGTCCCTTCCAAGCTCATCACAAAGCTATGGACCCTGGGACTGAACTCCTCCCCATGCAACTGGATCCTGGACTTCCTGACGGGCCGGCCCCAGGTGATGAGGGTCGGCAACAACACCTCCACCAGGCTGACCCTCAACACGGGGGACCCTCAGGGGTGTGTGCTTAGTCCCCTCCTGTACTCCCTGTTCACCCACAAAACGTGGCCACGCACGACTCCAACACCATCATCAAGTTTGCGGACGGCATAACAGTGGTAGGCCTGATCACCGACGGCGATGAGTCAGCCTAAAGGGAAGTCAGAGACTTAGCAGTGTGGTGCCAGGATAACAACCTCTCACTCAATATCAGTAAGACTAAGGAGCTGATCATGGACTATAAGAGGGCTGTTGTGGAGTGGGTTGAGAGCTTCAGGTTTCTTGGCGCCCACATCATTAAGGACCTAACATGGTCCACACAAACCCGCACAGTCGTGAAGAGGGCACAGCCCTTGGCCGCAAAGCGCTACAGAGTGGGGTGCTGACAGCCCAGTACATCACTGCGGCCGAGCTCCATGCCATCCAGGACATCTATATCAGGCAGTGTCAGAGGAAGGCCCAAAAAATTGCCAAAGACTCCAGCCACCCAAGCCATAGACTGTTCACACTGCTACCGTCCAGCAAACGGTACCAGAGCATTGGCACTCGGACCAACAGGCTCCAAGACAGCTTCTACCTCCAAGCCGAAAGACTGCTAAATAGCCAGACTGCTATATAGTAAATTAATGCTACCCTAACTTTCTGCACTGACTCTATCTTGCAATGAACGTACATACTCACTAGACTATATATACTGTGTCTCTGTTGCCCAACACATTTAACCTCACCACAGTACTTAGTAGTAGTGGCACCTTTCCTAATAGTATAGGGTGAAAAGTTACAAATAACTCACTGTATGCAGCCCCTCAGATTATAATAATAATAATATGCCATTTAGTAGACGCTTTTATCCAAAGCGACTTACAGTCATGCGTGCATACATTTTTTGTGTATGGGTGGTCCCGGGGATCGAAACCACTACCTTGGCGTTACAAGCGCCGTGCTCTACCAGCTGAGCTACAGAGGACCACCATTATGTGGTTAATAGCATGGAGCATCCACCTGCAATACATCCCAAATACCTAAGACAGGTTAGGCCCCCTACCCCAAGGCAGTAGTAATGACAAGAAAGTTCTGGTTTAAAATAATGAAAATATATTGTCAGTTTTAGGCAACAACACAACAGGCACAATTTCACAGTTCACAGAATAGCCTACTGTAACCTACCTCACGTGCACGTGTAGCCTAGCTTGAATACAACCTAGCAGTCTTAGAGCATTTATATCAGATATCACAATAACAAACAAACAAACAAACAAGCAAAAATAAAGAAAGACACCCGTTACTGCGTTCATGGAGTCTGTATGAGGGCTGGCAGGGACTAAAATAATAGAAGTAGTCTGCATCGTTCTCCTTAGAATGGCTAATTAGGCCTAAATGTTCATTATTAACAGTGTCCCTTCTTATCCTTGCACTACTATGTAATGTCAAACAACTGAAAAGACAACAACTTTAGATGTCTTCTTCTTTCAGGACAGAAACAGACATACCCTTCCCTGAACCTCACAGGCAATGTACCCCTAGAGCTCCTCTCCTCAGTCTCAGTGTGTATGCTTTATTTCTCCTCAGGGGGTGCCTCCTCTTCCCCTGACATCAACTCAGGCTCTTCTATGCCTACTTCCGTTTGCAGCACCCCTGTTGGCACATCCACATGACCGTCAGGCTGCAAAATCCAAATGGAATCGATAGGGTCAACCTAATTTTCCTCTGTGCACTCTGTGCCCATCTGGGGTCTTTGCCTCTGTATCAGCCTCCTTGCTGGGATGTTGAAAGTGCAGGGTTTGATTTGCTCGCTGTGGACCACCTTGGGGTTTACTCCTCCCTCTGGTCGAACAGCGAATACCGGCAGCTCTGCACTGTTCCTCTTCACCACAATGTAGGGCATCGATTCCCACTTATACTGGATCTTGTTTCTGCCTCTGTATTTATGATTGCGAATCAGCACATGGTCCCCTGGCCGGATCAGGGCCCCTGAGGTCCTTCTATCGTAAGTTATTTTCCTCCTCCTTGAAGATTCTTCGGCTGTGGCACGAGCAATGTCTGTGGCCGTGCTCATCCTTTTGTGGTGCTCCCGTACCCAGTCATCCAGCTTGTCAACTATGGCTTCCCTGGGTTCTTCACCTCCAAGCACATCAAAGGGTAGGCAAGCATCAGTCTCGAACATGAGGTAGAATGGAGGGTATCCAGTAGATGAGTGGGACTGATTATTGTACGCCATCACCAACTCCGGCAGGTGATCCTTCCACTTCCGCTTCTTGTCCTGGGGCAGTGCTCTCAACATGTCATGCATTGTACGATTGAACCTTTCACACTGACCATTTCTCTGGGGGTGGTAGGGGCTAGTGCGACTTTTACCGATACCATAGAGATTGCATAGTTCCTTGATCACGTTGGCCTCGAAACAACTCTTACGCATCATCGAAATGGTGTTCCTTTCTCCAAAGTGACCTCCATGCTCGTGCTTCGCTTCATACGCCTGAAACTGCAGTGGTTCTGGCACTATCAACTGCCACATTTCCTCTCCATCTCTAGCATCTAGGAGCCTTCTGAAGAGAACCCCTTGGTGCAAACGAAGACTTTTCCATCCGCCTAGAAGTTTCCTGGCAGGATATTTCATGACCCTAAGCTGGTCTCTCGCTGGTCTCACTTTAGTCTTGACTGCTGTGTAGACCGGACTTACTGTGGGATCACCTTGTTGCATTTCCTGGATTTCCTCAAAATCATACCCAATTACTCTTCCCCTTATGGCTGACTGTGGCACTGATGTCTGGGGACTTTCTTCCTGATTGGTCTCCGGATGTGGCCAGAAGCATGCTCGTACTTCCCCTTCGTTTGTCAGCAGGACGTCTGGGCTGGTGTCTGCTTGTTCTGGTTCTGTGTCCTCCGGAATCCTAGACAACACATCTGCGTTGGTGTTTTGCTTGCCAGGCTTATACAGTACTTCGAACTGATACTCTGCCAACTGGGCAACCCATATCTGCTCCACTGCACCAAGATTTGCGGAGTCCAAGTATCTCAGCGGATTGTGGTCTGTAATGACAGTGAACTTGCTGTGGAGCAAATCATCTCTGGATTTTTCAGTAACAGCCCATTTAAGGGCAAGCAGCTGGAGCTTAAAAGCACTGTAATTGTGATCATTCCTTTCAGACTTCCTCAGTCCCCGACTTGCATAGGTGATCACCCGTTCAACACCACTCTACTTCTGGCTATGTACCGCTCCCAGACCTCGGAAACTTTCACCCTATCCACATGGACTCCTTCCTTGGAGATGACATGCCCCAAGAATTTGACTTCGGCCTTGAACAGAAAGCATTTGCTCGTCTTTAATTTCAAGTTGTTTTCCCTCAGTCGGGTGACATGACATCCAACTTCTCACAGTGCTCATCGAAATCCTTTGAGAAAACAATAATGTAATCTAGATACACCAGCAGAGTGTCAAAGATCAGGTCTCCGAGCACCACCTCCATGAGGGGCTGGAATGTGGCCGTAGCATAGCATAACCCGAAGGGCATTCGGATCCACTCAAACAGGCCAAAGGGAATGGTCACAGCAGTCTTCATTTGATCCTCCTTGCTCACCGCAACCTGAAAGTACCCAGAAGTCAGATCCAACGTTGCGAAGATGCAGGAGTTGCCCAAAGCATCTAGTGACTCCTCCACACGGGGAGGGGGGTAAGCATCCTTGCAGGTCACCTGATTCAACCTCCTGCTTATAAGCAAAAACTAAAGCAGGACGCACCAGTAACTCAGTTAATAAAAAAGTGGTCAGATGACGCAGATGCTAAGCTACAGGACTGTTTTGCTAGCACAGACTGGAACATGTTCCGGCATTCTTCAGATAGCATTGAGGAGTACACCACATCAGTCACTGGCTTCATCAATAAGTGCATCGATGATGTCGTCCCCACAGTGACCGTACGTACATACCCCAACCAGAAGCCACGGATTACAGGAAACATCCGAACTGAGCTAAAGGGTAGAACTGCCACTTTCAAGGAGCGGGACTCTAACCTGGACGCTTATAAGAAATGCTATGCCCTCCGACGAACCATCAAACAGGCAAAGAGTCAATACAGGACTAAGATTGAATCGTACTACACCGGCTCTGACGCTCGTCGGATGTGGCAGGGCTTGAAAACTATTACAGACTACAAAGGGAAGCACAGCCGCGAGCTGCCCAGTGACACAAGAATTCCAGACGAGCTAAACCACTTTTATGCTCGCTTCAAGGCAAGCAACACTGAAGCATGCATGAGAGCACCAGCTGTTCTGGATGACTATGTGATCACACTCTCCGTAGCCGATGTGAGTAAGACTTTTAAGCAGGTCAACATTCACAAGGCCGCTGGGCCAGACGGATTACCAGGACGTGTACTCTGAGCATGTGCTGACCAACTGGCAAGTGTCTTCACTGACATTTTCAACATGTCCCTGACTGAGTCTGTAATACCAACATGTTTCAAGCAGACCACCATAGTCCCCGTGCCCAAGGACACTAAGATAACTTGCATAAATGACTACCGATCCATAGCACTGACGTCTGTAGCCATGAAGTGCTTTGAAAGGCTGGTCATGGCTCACATCAACACCATTATCCCAGAAACCCTAGACCCACTCCAATTTGCATACCGCCCCAACAGATCCACAGATGATGCAATCTCTATTGCACTCCACACTGCCCTTTCCCACCTGGACAAGAGGAACACCTACGTGAGAATGCTATTCATTGACTACAGCTCAGCATTCAACACCATAGTGCCCTCAAAGCTCATCACTAAGCTAAGGACCCTGGGACTAAACACCTCCCTCTGCAACTGGATCCTGGACTTCCTGACGGGCCGCCCCCAGGTGGTAAGGGTAGGTAACAACACATCTGCCACACTGATCCTCAACACGGGGGCCCCCTCAGGGTGCGTGCTCAGTCCCCCTCCTGTACTCCCTGTTCACCCATGACTGCATGGCCAGGCACGACTCCAACACCATCATTGAGTTTGCCGACGACACAACAGTGGTAGGCCTGATCACAGACAACGATGAGACAGCCTATAGGGAGGAGGTCAGAGACCTGGCCGTGTGGTGCCAGGATAACAACCTCTCCCTCAACGTGACCAAGACAAAGGAGATGATTGTGGACTACAGGGAAAAAAAGAGGACTGAGCATGCCCACATTCTCATAGACGGGGCTGTAGTGGAACAGGTTGAGAGCTTCAAGTTCCTTGGTGTCCACATCACCAACGAACTATCATGGTCCAAACACACCAAGACAGTTGTGAAGAGGGCACGACAAAGCCTATTACCCCTCAGGAGACTGAAAAGATTTGGCATGGGTCCTCAGATCCTCAAAAAATTATACAGCTGCACCATCGAGAGCATCCTGACTGGTTGCATGACCGCCTGGTGTGGCAACTGCTTGGCCTCCGTCCGCAAGGCACTACAGAGTGTAGTGCGTATGGCCCAGTACATCACTGGGGCCAAGCTTCCTGCCATCCAGGACCTCTATACCAGGCGGTGTCAGAGGAAGGCCCTCAAAATAGTCAAAGACTCCAGCCACCCTAGTCATAGACTGTTCTCTCTGCTACCGCACGGCAAGCGGTACCGGAGTGCCAAGTCTAGGTCCAAAAGACTTCTCAACAGCTTCTACCCCCAAGCCATAAGACTCCTGAACAGCTAATCATGGCTACCCAGACTATTTGCACTGCCCCCCCACCCCATCTTTTTACGCTGCTGCTACTCTGTTAATTATTTATGCATAGTCACTTTAACTCTACCCACATGTACATATTACTTAAACTACCTCAACTAGCCGGTGCCCCCGCACATTGACTCTGCACCGGTACCCCCCTGTATATATAGCCTCCCTACTGTTGTTTTATTTTACTTCTGCTCTTTTTTTCTCAACACTTTTTTGTTGTTGTTTTATTTTACTTTTTTATTAAAAATAAATGCACTTTACACACGAAGGTTCTGGCTCACCATCCCCAAAGTGCTTCTTAAAGTGTGTCTCAGTAATAGTGGTGACCTCTGACCGAGTATCAATTAAAAACCTCATCTTGACTCCAGCGATTACCACTTCAACTATCAGACAGTTACCAAAAGCTTTAGAGGTCTGACAAGACTGGATTTCTTTCAAAGAGTTGTAACCAGCGGACTGACTACTGATGGTTGATGGGCTTCTCTCATCCTGATCATCAGCATCTGTTAGTTGGCCCAACATGGGCATGGTCCTCCCAGTAACCCCTCCCCCCATGTACAATATTGGCTAGTGTGTCCCGGCTGTCCACACGTGTAGGAGATATATCTACCATCGTTGTCTTTCAGTGGAGGTCTGGTATTTCTCCTGCGTGGGACCTGATCATCTTGAGGAGTTCGGCCTCTCTTGGCTTGGCGAACTTCCTGAACCAGTTCTTTCTGATGAGCAGCTATCTTCTGAATTGCTTCTTGGAGGCTCTCTAAGGTTATAGAAGATGACTGCATTACCGGCGCTGCTGCCACAGCTGCACTCACCGTGCCTCGCATTTTGTTGCTGTTCTTGGCTGGGGTTAGAGCGTGGTTCTCCTCCTCCTCTGACCAAGTGATGGCAGCATTCATCCCATCGATGAAGGACATTTTCTTCTCGCTCAGGACTTTCTTCTTCATCTCCCGGCGCAATGCATCATCCCGGAATCCCAAGACCAGCTGTTCTTTGAGTATTTCTTCAGGGTCTGCAACACGTTTGGGATCTTTTTTCCTCACTCTGTCTAACTTTGTTTGCAGGTCATGTGCATAGGCCCGAATGGTTTCGCCAGCTTCTTGTGTCTTCCCATAGAACTCCTTAAATAAGGGCCCCAGAGGAACCTTATCCCCATACGTATCCAGAAGCAGTGTAAAAATGCTGGCAACATCGTCCTCTTCATTGTTGTACTGGCCTCTACCTTCAGGTGCTGTTTGATTAGCTCAGTCCGATCACTCACCGGCACACGGGAGACCCGGATGGTCGACTTTACTAGAGCGATCCATTCCTCAACAGTCTGCTCCCCTGCGGCCCCACTGAAGTCAGGTAGCTTTCAACAAGGAAAAACAGTTAGATTGATAGTTCGTGACGCCAAATGTAACAGGTAGGAAATACCTGTTTTTGTAGGGGTTTTCTCAGATCAGACTTGGGAGGTTGAGCAACAAACAGCTGTGTCTCTGTTGCCCAACACATTTAACCTCACCACATTACTTAGTAGTAGTGGCACCTTCCCTAATAGTATAGGGTGAAAAGTTACAAATAACTCACTGTATGCAGCCCCTCAGATTATGTGGTTAATAGCATGGAGCATCCACATGCAATACATCCCAAATACCTAAGACAGGTTAGGCCCCCTACCCCAAGGCAGTAGTAATGAAAAGACAGTTCTGGTTTAAAATAATGAAAATATATTGTCAGTTTTAGGCAACAACACAACAGGCACAATTTCACAGTTCACAGAATAGCCTACTATAACCTACCTCACGTGCATGTGCAGCCTAGCTTGAATACAATCAATGAAAACATACAACCTAGCAGTCTTACAGCATTTATATCAGATATCCCAATAACAAACAAACAAAAATAAAGGAAGACACCAGTCACTGCGTTCATGGAGTCTGTATGAGGGCTGGCAGGGACTAAAATAATAGAAGTAGTCGGCAACGTTGTCACGGTAATATTATTCTCCTTTGAATGGCTAATTAGGACTAAATGTTCATTATTAACAGTGTCCCTTCTTATCCTTGCACTACTATGTAATGTCAAACAACTGAAAAGTCCACAACTTTAGATGTCCTCTTCTTTCAGGACAGAAAGTTAAATTACTTCCACAGGAATCTTTTATAACTAAATCACTTCAACTCAAGGCTCTCCTCTGGTGTCGGTAACAATTCTTTGATGTCCATCACTCCGGTGGGTAGCTAGCTAGCTAGCATCACTCTGGCTGGTAGCTAGCTCCATTGATTGAACTCACATTGATTAACCTCTTCCAGAACTAGCACGTCCTCTTTCTCCAACAATACTCGGTATGGAACAATCCTCTTCCAGAACTAGCACGTCCTCTTTCTCCAACAATACTCGATATGGAACAATCCTCTTCCAGAACTAGCACGTCCTCTTTCTCCAACAATACTCGGTATGGAACAATCCTCTTCCAGAACTAGCACGTCCTCTTTCTCCAACGATACTCCGACGTCAGTTACTTTCTGAATTCGGCTCCTCTCTACTCATTATCGTTTTCTCTATCTCTCCTCCTTTTACAACACACTTGTCTGCACATTCCCTAGCGCCACCTCTCCCCAGGACCTTTTTAGAGCCTGGCGTGACGTCACCTGGCTCGTAGTAGTCTTGGAAAGTCACTGAACAGAACAGCAAAAGCAATATCCCTAGACTCCGCCACATATATATACTGTACATACCATATACACACTCACTAGACTATATGTACTGTACACACCATATACACACTCACACACACTACATTGACACTCCTACACAAAACCCATTAACATTAACATACACCATATACATACACATTACACACACACGCACGCACACTCACACACACACACACACTTTTACACTCATCATTGCTGCTGCTCTGTTCTTTATTTAACTCCTATTACTATCTATCCTGATGCCTAGTCACTTTACCCTGCCTTCATGTACATATCTACCTCAAATACCTCGTACCTCTGCACATTGATCTGGTACTGGTAAGACTACAAAATATGCCATCAATGTTCAGGTTTACACTTTAGCACTTGTTTTGTCATATTGGGATGGTAATGCAATCATTGGCCTGTCCAGAC
This sequence comes from Coregonus clupeaformis, assembly GCF_020615455.1. Taxonomy (NCBI): domain Eukaryota; kingdom Metazoa; phylum Chordata; class Actinopteri; order Salmoniformes; family Salmonidae; genus Coregonus; species Coregonus clupeaformis. Next base: position 30,032,097 of record NC_059220.1, read on the forward strand.
AGATCTATTCTAACAAAAGGACAGGTAGCCTAATTGCCCCTCCAGGATAGTTTGGTTGATTGGGGAAAGTGGGGGGTTTCTTTGGGGGATGGTACTCCCTTTCAAGTGTGCTCAGAGGCATCCTTTTTGAATCTTGAAAAAGCCAGGTGACGTCACGGCCGGCTCTAATAAGGTCCTGGGGAGAGATGGCGTGAGGGAATGCGCAGACAAGTGTGTTGCAAAAGGAGTATTGCATTTTGTGACATCTGCTGATGTAAAAAGGGCTTAATAAATACATTTGATTGATTGATAGTGTGGGGCCTGAATATATCCACTACACTAATCACCTGAGTGCAATGTAGCAAACCAAGAAGTGTCCCATATGTTATTTCTACATTTATGGCAAGGTCCTTGTGTTTAGACTGTATTCAGTTTATCATCTTTTCTTTCCTAATTTCATGCACTCCAAGTTTCAACGTTGTCTACCCAAAACAATTAAAATAGTGGATTGCACGGCCAATATATCAGCCCACCACTCAAAGATTCAGGAATTACCTGATGGAGCGCGTCCTGCGGAGACGCATGGACAAATACTGGGAGGCCAAATCCTGTGGACGAGGCCGTCACGTGGCTGCCCCATCCCAAAACCCAGCAAGGAGGAGGTCATTATTGGTTTATTGGTTTATTCGGATCCCCATTAGCTTTTGCCGAAGCAGCAGCTATTCTTCCTGGGGTCCACAAAAAAACATAAAACACGACAAGTAACAAAACACTGATACACTGATAGACAATTGCAGCACACACATCAAGATCAATGCAGCACACACATCAAGATATTATATTATTATATTATTATATTATATTATTATATTATATCAAGATTCAAAGACATTTGGGGGCTATTCTGACACCCCCAACTCCCCCGGTATCCATGGACATAGTCCTCCTTGCACTACTACCTAATACAAACACACTCTAATGTAACAGAATTTGTTAGCCTCTGGTCATTATTACTCTGCATCTGTAGCATTTTTTAAGAATCCATTCACTGAAGGCTACTACTGTACATAACAGCACCACCATACCTACTTTGTACTGTCTATTTTATTGTGTATTTGACATTTTATTGATGTGAATTGTGTGAATGCTTTGTCTATACTGTGTATTTACATTATGTGCAGTGATCTGTATTGTGTTGTAAAAAATATATAATTGTCTTAGCCGGTTTATCGAGTATCATGTCATTACATAGGTCTACACTATGTTTTGTTGGCTTTTACCAATTTACCTTTAGTATTCAAATGTTACTGATACATTGATCTGACTGCTATATTTCATACACGACACCATCTCATGTGGCATACTGTAATGAATCACTTATAGTAGATAGTAACAAAATAGATGGTACTGGTTCAAATGGCATTTATTACAGTGATTTGACAGAATTGTAACCAAATAGGTTGTATTGGTTCAAACAGCATTTATTAGAGTGATTTGACAAAATTGGTTAGGCAATGTCTGGCTCTGAAGCTGAATCATCGGCGTGTAATTACAACAGGCTCATTACATCCTCTGCCTCCTTGAATCCCATGTAGACTCCTGTCAGCGAGGGATATTTGCGGTGAATGGCAGAAACAACACACGAAGGCTCTTCTGTTCTCTCATCCCAGTCCCTTTCCCTTGAGTGCTCATTTCAACACCAGTCGATATGCAACCAGCCTGTATTGACTAAGAACAAATAAGTTGTTATTCGTGTGTAGCTAGATACAAATAATCTAAAAGTTATCAATAGATGATCTTTAGATTTTGTAACTGTGTGCTGGGACAAGCAAGAATAATGTCACTTACTCGATAGGTAGCTGTCCATTCGGTCCAGCATGTATGGGCTGCTTCTTCCAGTTTATTTGTTAGAAATGGAAGAATGTCTCTATAACTCCAGAATTGATGACCGCAGAAAAGTCCTCAGTGTTTGTCACACAGTCTCTGGGTGCGCTGCTTTCTTCGCTGTAGATATCAAACCCACCATCGATGGCAGTAACAACTCCCACTCTGCATAGCACAAATACTCATCGTCAGTTGCCATGGGTTGATTGAGCCTCCCTCCGTGCTCGCTCAGCATCCAACTGCACAAGTTCTTCCTCAGTATTTTTCTGCCTCAAAGTCCGACATGATTTATTAAATGTTATTATGATGATTTGCCAATAAGCAAGCAAGCTAGCTACTTTAGCTACTAGAGTCCGCAACAGCTGGAAGCCTCCAGGGAGTTTTGTTTACAAAACCACACCAGGTCTCACGGGAAGAGAGCACAAGCAGAACGAAGGTTACTCACGTAACCACGGTTCTATGAGCTAGGGACTATGCTAGTCACTCAATGGGATATCCTTCCGCCTGGCGGCAGGATGAGTCAAGATATTAATATCAGAGTAATTCCGTGCCCCCACCCCCTATAAATACCTGGGCACGTAGCATCACTTCCTCGAGACTCTTCCAGAGGCTACAAGGGAACCAACATCTGGACTAGCATAGTCCCTAGCTCATAGAACCGTGGTTACGTGAGTAACCTTCATTCTATTTTGCTTGAGGGATTATTCTAGTCACTCAATGGGATGCCAATACCAGAGTAAGTCGGTTCCTGTAGGGCACAGCCTAGAGCAACATCTCACCATAGGTGTTCGAGGCAGTACCCGGCCCAACCACAGGATACTGTTGGGAGGGAAGTAGGCATCTTTTAGGTTGACAGTGGTGAACCATTGGCCTGGGTTGATAGCTTGTAAGATGCGGGACGGAGATAGTGTCTTGAAAGGGAGGGTTTTCAAGCACCGGTTGAGAGGCCACAAGTCCAGGATGGGGCGAAAGCCACTATCCCTCTTGGGGACTAGGAAATATACTCCATAGAACCCACTGTGTGATGGTTTGAGTTGTCTGATTGCATTCTTCTCCAGCAGAGAGGCAATCTCCAGTTGGAGAGCTTCTCTTTTCAGGGCTGTTGTAGCTGACCAAACTCCTCTGAACGGTGGTGGCCAGCATCGGAACTGGAGTTTGTACCCCTGTAGTACTGTATCCAGCACCCAGGGGGACTGCAATGGTCTCCGGGTATGGTAACATGGGGCAGGGGGACCCATGAAAGATTGCAAGGTCTCTGTCTTTCCGCAGCTTCACCGTTTGGTCCAAAATGGCGTTCACACCAGGACTAAAAACTTGGCCTGGGGAGATAGGGAGCTCCATAAAAGGTTTCTACACAGAGGCCGACATTTTTGTCTGTGAGAGCCAAAGCTATCTGCATGACGAGATGACCGTAGACAAAGCTTTGCCATTAGCACGTGACATCTCAGCGTTTAAGAGTGTGGACACCTGATTTCAGCCATTAGCTCAGGGTCACCGTCAGTGGACAGGTGAGCTATCAGACCGTGCAGGTATGCCTGCAGCAGAGTGGTCGTATTCATGTGGCGATCCACTATGGCCAAGGTCAGGAAGGTGTCCTTTAAGTGGTTGTCAGCAGCCCGATTAGGTCCCGGAGGACAGCAGGGAGACCTACCAATGATCTCCTTGTCTGGTAGGACCATGGCCGCTGAAGAGGGTTGTTTACGCTTGAGGCTGCTCCCGGAGCCTCTAGCATTTGTTTCCTTCAACATAGCTAATCGTGCTTCACATAGGCGTGGGCAGAGAGTAGCACAATACCTGCAACTGAAGGGGGAATCCACAGCCTGAATGGCATGCTCTAAGCCTAGGCACATCATACAGGTGGAATGAGAATCAGCCGAAGCCAAGCCAGCATTGCATTTATTTTAGTAGTATGGCATGGATAATCTTCTCCCTGTCTAGACAGAAGCAGATATACAGATTTGTCTTATAGATCAGATAATCTATATAACACCCCTTTAATACTATATCAGGAGTAAGTATAAAATAGTTATGTTCTCAGGGCAATATGTGAATTAAGTAATAATATATTCTATGGATATCAGAATATATTCGAGAAATTCCATTCACAATCCCCAAAAGGTATGGATGTGAGGAGCCTAACTCAACTGACACAGTAACAGACTATGTGTGAGGAGTGGTCCTGAGAACAGACTGGCCAACTCTTGCGAGATTAGTGAGGCGCGCGTGCTCTGAATCTCGCTCCGGCAACAGCTGCAGCTTGAGTCAGTAAGAGAGTATGCTAGCTAGGATGCGAAGCCTGGACGTTAAGATGCAACTCGGCAATCACCCGTCCTACTTCTGGAGAGCAACAGTGTTTAGCTAGAGCTAGATAGCGCACAGAGTCTCCCCTAGCCTGGGTAGGTGCGGTACCCAGTCTCAAACTCCAGAGAGAAGAGGCTATCGTCCAGCTGAAGCTAACAAGCAACAGGTAATGCAATTAGCCAGGAGGCTAACTGGCGGACAGACACAGACAAGACAACTAAGCCTCGCGCCATGAAAAGGTTGGCCTAACCAGTTCACCCTACTTCGTAGCGCGGTGTCGACCTGTAAAATGTTGACAAATGGCAAAACACTGAAGAGCACTCCTGGGAGGAGCAAGCTTCGCCCAAAATGGGCTCACCTGCGTAGCCGAGGGAAGAAAAGAGGAAGTGATGCTACGCGCCCAGGTATTTATAGGGGGTGGGGGCACGCGCATCACACCCGTGGCACGGAATTACTCTGATATTAATATCTTGACTCATCCTGCCACCAGGCGGAAGGATATCCCATTGAGTGACTAGCATAGTCCCTCGAGCGAAATAGAACTCAAAGTAGTCCGTAAATGAGGAAGTTGATAGAATCTATTTTTTTAAGATTATCAGTCAAATTAACGAATTTATAAAGTATTGATAAGTATGTATAGCTTTGTAAGACTATAAATGACCAACCACCCAGCTTTGGAGTAGTTAGAAGGCCTATTTCCCTGCTTTTGAGAGGAGCTGGCTAGTAGATACCCATTGACTTTCAGCAATTGCGCTAAGCTAACGATATGCTACTGTCAACTTCCTTCAAACTGCACCCAGAGACATAAAAATGGTATCCATAAGTTTGTCTGTCTCTGGGTAAGTAGGAAATCCCAAAATACCGAAGTTTCCCTTTAACCTTTGAAAGTCTAGCAACGTAACATACAATTGTGAACTGCAATTTCCTGGTGTAATTCCATGAAAACATTGCTGAAATGCATCTGGTTGGAGCCCATTCCGGCACAGTGGACGCGTCATAATACCCATAAAACCTAGCGTTAAAACCTGGTAATATTTCCAATCATTCTTTCACCATACATTTTTGCATCTGGGATTTTAAAACTACATATAAGGTCTGTGTTTTGTGTAGGCTTACCCTGGCGTGACGTTTTGATAACCGTGTAATTCTCTCTCGGACAAGGTGAGTTTTATGAATATATTAATCTCAATTTACTCTCAAAATTTGAAATGCTAATTAGCAACATAGAAGACCTCAGCAAGACTACAAATCCTGCAGGAAGCTCCTGCACGTCATCTCTAGCCGACACTGTCAGCCACCATTCACCAGCACGATCAGAGACCTTCTGTGTCCAAACCATTAACTTTTTACTTCCCCTTTCTCTGTCTTAGCTAGCCACTGACTACACTTTAGCTAGCTAGTTAGCAGAGCAGTAGATACATTTTTGTTTTGTTTTACTTAGCCTAGATAATTGTTTGTACAGAATGTCTGTGTCCAATCCATGAACTTCGTACGTCCCCTTTCACTGTCTTAGCTAGCCACTGACTACACTTTAGCTCGCTAGTTAGCAGAGCAGTAGATACAACAATTATTTTTGTTTTACTTAGCCTAGATAATTGTTTGTACAGTATGTCGACTTTGGTGTCTATTTCAGACCTTATGGCATTTTTCAAGGATGAGCATCAGAGCATTAAAAGGGGAGAAGACCACTATAAGTCTGGCCATGTGGAGAAGTGCAGCTATAGTGAGGGGCAACTTACTGGTTTGGTCAGGGCCAGCATGAGGGATACATTTTATCCTATGTCGGTGAGTGTAGCTATTAGGTTAAGTTTGAGCATCTTAGCAATACAATGTGTCTTATTCAGCTGTCAACATTCTACAAGGAAAGAGCCACTTAATCAATTATATAATCATTAACCAGATTATCCTGGATACCAGACTTCGATGAGTGATAACTCAGTTCTAGAATGTTGTCATTGATGAGAATGAACCTAAAAATCTATTGACATTCAGAATTGACTTTGTTTAGACATCCAGCCTCTATTGTAGTTTCGTGAACAGAGACAAATCTTCAAAGGCACAGTATTTATTTATTCGGAGCGGTACATGCATTCACACAGTCTTCATTTATAGAATCCTCTCCACTAAATGATTGATATGTCAAGTGATAAAATCCCAAGTTATCAATTAAATGTTTATGGAAAAGCTGCACTTGTCCTCATGTGAAAATTACAGTTTATTAAATGTTCTACAGCTGTAATGTCATTAATCAAATCAATTTTTATTTATATATTACATTTCTTAGAACAAATGCATTTGAAGGTGTTCAAAGTCATGCATTGAAAGGCATGTGGCACATAACATCCTTCCTCTTGGCAGGTCTCTGTAGGTGACCAGGGGATTCTCTCTACCACATGCGAATGCCTCCATGGAGTTCATAAGTATAGCCATGCAGCCTATTTTGGCGGTTCACAATATCGTCCGTACAGATGTGGAATGCGAATGGAGGAAGCCAGCCATACCCAACCAGGTGCAGTCAGTGGAGGATCTGTACCCGGCCGAAGACTACAACCCTCTGTCCCGAGAGCCCACAGAGAATGATCTTCAGTGGCTAAAGAACAGTCTCCAGGGCAGGTTCAGTGGAATGGCATGTCTCCTTGAACTTGAGCCAGAACGACCGCTACCCTCCCCGTCATCACTGTCTGTACCAGACATTGTCAAAAAACAAGGGCACCTGGGCATGCAGGCATCCTGGCTGGCATGACGCTGTTGGTGGAGCAGCAGTAGGCTATACGGCAAGCAACAGTTGGACAGCGCACCAATCCCAACTGGCACACCATGAGGAGATGGAGGTTGACGGCCAGCAATTATGGAAAAGTTGTCCCACCTAGCTATCTTACCATGAATGCACTAACTGTAACTGAGAGTTAGCGGTAGGTATTTTCCAATGCTGTATCACCATCTTTATCTGGACAGAAAATGCATTGTTTATCATAACACAAACCCACCTTGGACAATATGACAAGTGGTCCCTCAACACCCAATCCTCATACCTCATTGTTTGTTCTTGTTTCCCAATCAACAGTCTGGATTTTCCTCTTCTGCCATGGTGGATGAGCGACCTTTTCTGGTAAATACTGGGCCATTTTTCTTTCCCACCGGAAAATGGCAGATACAGACCCGAGCTTTGTCACTGGGTTTCCGGTCCACCCATCTGAAAGATGTTACTTTTACTAGCTAGCTAAATTGATTACTAAAATGGTAACATCGATATTAAGATATGATTACCCACAGACTTGACTATAGTAACAGTAAAATAGAATAGGCTTTGGTCTATCTGCACATAAAATCCTACTATGTGGATGGGACATTTCTGCTGGGATGGAGGAATTATCTGGAATGCTCAACTAGATGATCAGGGCAGTCTAGGGTACTATTTGCCTGAAGAGATGAAGTATTGCGATGAGCTATACGAATGTATTTCTGATTCTAATTCTCAAGAGGAAAGTTAAAAACCTCAGCCGTAAGGTCACTGAGGAGGACCAACAGTCATAGGGGGATCGTCTGAAAGGGACTGACATACAAGGATGTAACACAGGGATTTTGGGCACTGGACAGCAGACCATGATTTCTACATTCAGGTCCTAAATCTGTGGTAGGCGATGTTTGTAAAGGCAACATTTCACTGCTGTGTCAGGCTAGTTTGGCACATTGTCTACTAGCCCAGTCTGAAAAGTACTAGCCTCGGCCTAGCTTAACTTCCATCCCTGCTGATATTTCTAACTGACTTCACAGGTCATTTGATTAGTCATGTATAACAGATGCACTCATGGAATAAAACTGTTTCTGTGTTTTGTATGGGGAAAACTTTGAGCCCACATGTCCTTTGTGAGCTAGCTAGCCAACTTTAGCTAATGTAGCTACCTAGCCAAACAAGGTGCCTAACTAGCTAGCCCACCAGGTGATATTTAGCTAGCTAGCTAGTTACAATTAGCTCACCGTTCGTGTAGTCAGACTTTTCTAAGTGGTGACATGCTAGCTAACCAACTATCCTTGACATGGTGCCGGCCTAACGTTAGCTAGCAAGTCTGACTACACGAACGGTGAGTTAACGTTAACTAGCTAGCTAAATATCCCTTCCCTGGTGGGCTAACGCTAGCTAGCATGTCACTATGTGAAAAAGTACCTGGCTAGCTCACTAAAGACTTGTCAATAAAAAGGTCACAACAGTCTATGCTGGTTTTCTTTTTACTTGTAAGTAAAGTAACATGCGTTATACACGGACCGACAGTCAGTGGGTATCTAGCTCATTTTTATAAGCACCTAGCTAACCACAGATCTTTGACCTAACCAAAATTGCTTGTTAGCAGCTAGCAAACAGAGTTTACCTTATCACACGGCTCCAGCAATGCCCCTCGCTTACAGAGGTTGGAAAATGATAAAATGCACGTGTGCTTATCGGAGTAGTGGTTACAATCTGGTAAATCGCACAGAACTATCCTTGCTTCTGATCGACGGAGAGACCTAAGGTTAGCTAGTTTGCTACAAAGGCCAGAGGGTAATTTAAAAAATGTTGAAGTAATTTCAAAATGCTACGGTAGCTAGCTAGGTAATTAGAAAAACGCTAAACAAGAATACACACAAGAAGCACAATATCGATTAATTACATGAGAAACTAAAAAGGCTATAATATCTACTTGCTAGGTTACTTGCTAATTGTCGATGAGTTTGCATTGAGATATGTGACTTGAGGGATGACGTCAAAGCTTGCGACAAGATGTGTAGTTCTGTATGATAACCACATTAGTGACTAATTAGCATTTCGTTTTTGGGGTGTAATTACAGGCGAATATATTGATAAAAAGTGACCTTGTCCGAGAGAGATTTGCGTGGTTATCAAAATGTCACGCCAGGGTAAGCCTACACAAAACACAGACCTTACATGAAGTAGTTCTAAAATCCCAGACACAAACATTTGTGGTGAAAAAAAAAGATTGGAACCATTTCCGGATTTTACCGCTAGGTTTTATGGGTATTATGACTCATACTGTGGTACTCAATGTATTGTATAAGAGCAAGACTGACAGTTCTGTAAGTGTACAAGACATTAAAGGACAGTCAGCTGCCAGTGAGCCAATTCGGCACACAGTCTTTCAAGATGAGATTTGATGTCCGATAAGGAAGAGCAGTAGTTGAAGTTTATTATTCCAAAGGTTGAGTGGCTCTAATCATAGGCTCCAGCACATAGGAATTTTGCTGCTGCTACTGTGGAGGGAGAGAGCTATCCACAGCCATTTTCACTGTGTTTACATAAACTAGCAAGTTACTTGCATAGTTTACTTTAGTGCCAACATGTGGGTCACAGTGGATTAATAACGTAGTCCACTTAATTGTGTAATTGAGTTATTTAAAAGCTGTGTTTATTTTTACTGAAGCAATATCAAAAGGTTTAGAAATTGCCATGGTTTAATTTACAGAACATTAAGTTTTGAAGGACACTTTTAGTTATAAAAGGAGGACAAATAGTTTGTATATATCAGGATGTCACGATAGAAAATCAAACAGTAGACTGATTACAGATTGAAGTGAACTGGTACAACAAGGCTATTAAGATCATGAAGAATCCATTTGTTTTGAGCTCTGTATACTTTATATAGGATTAGATAGAAAAATATCATTATTTGATGTCAATTGGATATGTGTGTGAAAATTCTGGTTAAATCTGGGGATGTCAAGTCAGAATATGGCAGAGTATGTAAGTGATGGAGAGCACTGCAGGCCAACATACGCATTAGATTTGAGTTCTCATTGGAAGTTTAATGGAAAATGTAATGAGTCCGCAGTTGGAGAGACATTCAAAGTCAATGCAGAGAATAATATACGCTCTTAAAAAAAAAATTTCCTTATAGAACCAAAAAGGTTTCTATTGCTTGCAGAACCCTTTTATAGGGTTATTTTTTCAGAACCCTAGAGGTTGTTCTTCACTGAACCAAAATGTTTCCATATTTCCAGCGCACGGCCCTGGATTCGAACCAGCCACCTTTCAGCCACAGGTCCAACTCCTGCCATAGGTCCAACTCCTTAGCCGCTGGGCTACCTACCGCCAGTACAGTATGGGTTGTTGCCTGACTGGTTCCAGAGAAGAAGAAAAAAGGAGCAAAAACATAAATTAATCTTCAGAAATTAATCTGAGTTAATCTGACAAAATGAAGACAAAATGCTATGTAGACATACAATTATTTTGATGTAGAAAAACAACTTAAATGCAGTTGTTGTCAGCAGCAGCCGAAAGAGAAATCCTCTGCCTCTGATAGTTCTGGGTTACTGCCAGACTGAGCAAAACACAGATAGTGTTAAAAGTCATGTAATGATTAACTAGGCTATTGAATCACCAAGACTTATTATACATCATTTATTATAAATGACTTATACAGCACCTCGTCTCAGTCTTTTAATGGCTTCATGAAACATAGTCCCCTCAATTGACTCCAAACTGAAATAAAAGTAACAATTAGCTAATTGCCAATGTCAGGCTGGGTCTGTAGCTCTATTTGGCATATCCCATTATAAAACATAATGTTTATTTGAAAGAGTTAGTTGGCTAGTTTGTAAAGTGGTGAATTAAAGTAGCCTAGCTTTTTCTGTTTAGCTAGCTAAGATACATACAGTTGAAGTATGAAAACAAAACAAAAAAGTCGAAAGTTTACATACATACACCTTAGCCAAATACATTTAAACTCAGTTTTTCACAATTCCTGACATTTAATCCTAGTAAAAATGCCCTGGTTTAGGTCAGTTAGGATCACCACTTTATTTTAAGAATGTGAAATGTCAGAATAATAGTAGAGAGAAAGATTTATTTCAGCTTTTATTTCTTTCATCACATTCCCAGTGGGTCAGAAGTTTACATACACTCAATTCATATTTGGTAGCATTGCTTTTAAATTGTTTAACTTGGGTCAAACGTTTCAGGTAGCCTTCCACAAGCTTCCCACAATAAATTTGGTTAATTTTGGCCCATTCCTCCTGACAGAGCTGGTGTAACTGAGTCAGGTTTGTAGGCCTCCTTGCACGCACACGCTTTTTCAGTTCTGTCCACACATTTTCTATAGGATTGAGGTCAGGGCTTTGTGATGGCCACTCCAATACCTTGACTTTGTTGTCCTTAAGTCATTTTGCCACAACTTTGGAAGTATGCTTGGGGTCATTGTCCAATTGGAAGACCCATTTGTGACCAAGCTTTAACTTCCTGACTGATGTCTTGAGATGTTGCTTCAGTATATCCACATAATTTTCCATCCTCATGATACCATCTATTTTGTGAAGTGCACCAGTCCCTCCTGCAGCAAAGCACCCCCACAGCATGATGCTGCCACCCCCGTGCTTCACGGTTGGGATGTTGTTCTTTGGCTTGCAAGCTACCCCCTTTTTCCTCCAAACATAACGATGGTCATTATGGCCAAACAGTTCTATTTTTGTTTCATCAGACCAGAGCACATTTCTCCAAAAAGTACGATCTTTGTCCCCATGTGCAGTTGCAAACCGTAGTCTGGCTTTTTTATGGCAGTTTTGGAGCAGTGGCTTCTTCCTTGCTGAGCGGCCTTTCAGGTTATGTCGATATAGGACTTGTTTTACTGTGGATATAGATACTTTTGTACCTGTTTCCTTCAGCATCTTCACAAGGTCCTTTGCTGTTGTTCTGGGATTGATTTGCACTTTTCACACCAAAGTACGTTCATCTCTAGGAGACAGAATGCGTCTCCTTCCTGAGCGGTATGACGGCTGCGTGGTCCCATGGTGTTTATACTTGCGTACTATTGTTTGTACAGATGAACGTGGTACCTTCAGGCATTTGGAAATTGCTCCCAAGGATGAGCCAGACTTGAGGAGGTCTAAAAAAACATTCTGAGGTCTTGGCTGATTTCTTTTGATTTTCCCATGATGTTAAGCAAAGAGGCACTGAGTTTGAAGGTAGGCCTTGAAATACATTCACAGGTACACCTCAAATTGACTCAAATGATGTCAATTAGCCTATCAGAAGCTTCTAAAGCCATGACATAATTTTCTGGAATTTTCCTAAATGTATTTAAAGACAGTCAACTTAGTGTATGTAAACTTCTGACCCACTGGAATTGTGATACAGTAAATTATAAGTGAAATAATCTGTCTGTAAACAATTGATGGAAAAATTACTTGTGTCATGCACAAAGTAGATGTCCTAACCGACTTGCCAAAACTATAGTTTGTTAACAAGAAATTTGTGGAGTGGTTGAAAAAACAAGTTTTAATGACTCCAACCTAAGTGTATGTAAACTTCCGACTTCAACTGTAGGTAGCTAGCTAGCTAGATTACAAACGTGCTCAAGTTCTAATAACGTTGAAACTTTATTTATCTCCCCTATAGTTTATCATATGATTTTGGCTTCATAGATTTGAATTAAATAATCAACTTTGCTTACCTTAATACATTGAAAAATAACGTGCTTATTGGTAGGCTACTTGACAGTTGGTTCAACCACCTTCCTCTTGCATCTAGCTGGCATTTAGTTTGCAACAGCACAGGTTTGTATGAGCCTTGCTGTTTGCCAGTCAGATGTCGGAAACAATGTTGCAAAATATGAATTTGATCTTCCCCCTGCCATAGACTGGTTGTTTAGCAACAAAACCGATGCGTGCACATCAATGGGGCAAAACAGACGGGGTTGGCTTAGACTGTTGACGTGTTAACTACAATTAACAAAAATACAGTATAAACGCAACATGCAACAATTTCAACGATTTTTACATTTCATATAAGGAAATCAATCAATTTAAATAAATTCATTAGGCATACAGCTATTCATCTGTTGGTCACAGATACCTTAAAAAAAGGAGTTGATCAGGCTGCAATAAAATGCAAATTAATTACTTAAAAATCATACAATGTGATTTTCTGGATTCCGTCTCTCACAGTTGAAGTGTACCTATGATAAAATTTACAGACCTCTACATGCTTTGTAAGTAGGAAAACCTGCAAAATCGGCAGTGTATCAAATACTTGTTCTCCCCACTGTATATATATATATATATATATATATGATGCAGAGTTCACCTACTCTGCATCTCACAAAGACACGGCAGTTGGAACAAAAAATCTCAAATTTAGACTCATCAGACCAAAGAACAGATTTCCACCAGTCTAATGTCCATTGCTTGTGTTTCTTGGCCCAAGCAATTCTCTTCTTCTTATTGGTGTCCTTTAGTAGTGGTTTCTATGCAGCAATTCGACCATGAAGGCCTGATTCACATAGTCTCCTCTGAACAGTTGATGTTGAGATGTGTGTGTTACTTGAACTCTGCAAAGCATTTATTTGGGCTGCAATTTCTGAGGCTGGTAACTCTAATGAACTTATCCTCTGCAGCAGAGGTAACTCTGGGTCTTCCTTTCCTGTGGCGGTCCTCATGAGAGCCAGTTTCATCATAGCGCTTGATGGTTTTTGCCACTGCATTTGAAGAAACGTTCAAAGTTCTTGACAATTTTCGTATTGACTGACCTTCATGTCTTAAAGTAATGATGGACTATTGTTTCTCTTTGCTTATTTGAGCTGTTCTTGCAATAATATGGATTTGGTCTTTTACCAAATAGGTCTATATTCTGTACACCAACCCTACCTTGTCACAACACAACTGATTGGCTCAAATGCATTAAGAAGGAAGGAAATTCCACAAATTAACTGTTAATAAGGCACGCCTATTAATTGAAATGCATGCCAGGTGACTACCTCATGAAGCTGGTTGAGAGAATGCCAAGAGTGTGCAAAGCTGTCATCAAGGCAAAGGGTGGCTACTTTGAAGAATCTCAAATCTCAAATATATATTCACTTGTTTAACACTTTTTTGGTTACTACATGATTCCATATGTGTTATCTCACAGTGTTGATGTCTTCACTATTATTCTACAATGTAGAAAATAGTAAAAATAAAGAAAAACCCTGGAATGAGTAGGTTTGTCCAAACTTTTGACTGGTACTGTATATATATATATATATATATATATATATATATATATATATCAGTGGGGAGAACAAGTATTTGATACACTGCCGATTTTGCAGGTTTTCCTATTTACAAAGCATGTAGAGGTCTGTAAGTTTTATCATAGGTACACTTGAACTGTGAGAGAAGGAATCTAAAATAAAAATCCAGAAAATCACATTGTATGATTTTTAAGTAATTAATTTGCATTTTATTGCATGACATAAGTATTTGATACATCAGAAAAGCAGAACTTAATATTTGGTACAGAAACCTTTGTTTGCAATTACAGAGATCATACGTTTCCTGTAGATCTTGACCAGGTTTGCACACACTGCAGCAGGGATTTTGGCCCACTCCTCCATACAGTCCTTCTCCAGATCCTTCAGGTTTCGGGGCTGTCGCTGGGCAATATGGACTTTCAGCTCCCTCCAAAGATTTTCTATTGGGTTCAGGTCTGGAGACTGGCTAGGCCACTCCAGGACCTTGAGATGCTTCTTACGGAGCCACTCCTTAGTTGCCCTGGCTGTGTGTTTCGGGTCGTGGTCATGCTGGAAGACCCAGCCACGACCCATCTTCAATGCTCTTACTGAGGGAAGGAGGTTGTTGGCCAAGATCTTGTGATACATGGCCCCATCCATCCTCCCCTCAATACGGTGCAGTCGTCCTGTCCTCTTTGCAGAAAAGCATCCCCAAAGAATGATGTTTCCACCTCCATGCTTCACGGTTGGGATGGTGTTATTGGGGTTGTACTCATCCTTCTTCTTCCTCCAAAGAAGTTTAGACCAAAAAGCTCTATTTCTGTCTCATCAGACCACATGACCTGCTCCCATTCCTCCTCTGGATCATCCAGATGGTCATTGGCAAACGGGCCTGGACATGCCTGGACATGCGGGCCTGGACATGCGCTGGCTTGAGCAGGGGGACCTTGCGTGCGCTGCAGGATTTTAATCAATGACGGCGTAGTGTGTTACTAATGGTTTTCTTTGAGACTGTGGACCCAGCTCTCTTCAGGTCATTGACCAGGTCCTGCCGTGTAGTTCTGGGCTGATCCCTCACCTTCCTCATGATCATTGATGCCCCACGAGGTGAGATCTTGCATGGAGCCCCAGACCGAGGGTGATTGACCGTCATCTTGAACTTCTTCCATTTTCTAATAATTGCGCCAACAGTTGTTGCCTTCTCACCAAGCTGCTTGCCTATTGTCCTGTAGCCCATCCCAGCCTTGTGCATGTCTACAATTTTATCCCTGATGTCCTTACACAGCTCTCTGGTCTTGGCCATTGTGGAGAGGTTGGAGTCTTTTTGATTGAGTGTGTGGACAGGTGTCTTTTATACAGGTAACGAGTTCAAACAGGTGCAGTTAATACAGGTAATGAGTGGAGAACAGGAGGGCTTCTTAAAGATAAACTAACAGGTCTGTGAGAGCCGGAATTCTTACTGGTTGGTAGGTGATCAAATACTTAAGTCATGCAATAAAATGCAAATTAATTACTTAAAAATCATACAATGTGATTTTCTGGATTTTTGTTTTAGATTCCGTCTCTCACAGTTGAAGTGTACCTATGATAAAAATTACAGTCCTCTACATGCTTTGTAAGTAGGAAAACCTGCAAAATCAGCAGTGTACAAATACTTGTTCTCCCCACTGTGTATATATATATATATATATATATATATATATATATATATATATAGTATATATATATATATATATATATATAAATAACCTTTTTTAGTAAAGGGTTCTTTAATCCCGTCCAAAGAACCAAACGGTTCTATATAGAACCCCAAAGAACCCTTTTTTCTAAGAGTGTATGACATATTATGAACTTTGAAGGAAATACATCAAATTGCCCCTAGGGTACTCACGGCCTACTTAACGACAAACAGACCATACCAGGGCTCTCACAACAGGCATTTGTAGAGCCAATAGTCAACTGAAAGGTGCAAGTTTAGGTTAAGTTACCTGAAATGAGAAAGTGCTGTTAGAACCCTTTCAAGTCCTCAATTGAAATACCCTGTGTCGCCCTGCCTGGTGATAGCCGTGAAAAACTGTTTTGATGATGTCGTCACTCGAACATAATCAGATTGATATTTTTGTGCCTTGCTACAGGGCACTTCTTCTACATCCTGTCAGACTCACACAGTTTAATGTCCACACACACACACACACACACACACACACACACACACACACACACACACACACAGTAGAGCACAGGTTACTAGCATCTCCAAAATAAGACACGAGAGGGAACGAGACAAGCAGGAACAAGCCTTTTGCCATGCTTACGCTGCACTTTTACAGTCCAGGCAGGACTGTTGAGTGCTGTCACTCACACCACATAGACGCTACTGATAAAGACATACTCACTTAACCTCATAGTCCCAGATATACACAGACAGAGTTAGAGTATAATTATGTCCATGCACAACTGCAGTATTGCTGTCTAATTCAATGTCTTTTAAGGCAACTTAAACAAGGATAAAAAATGTAATGGTCCCCAGAGTCATTCTAAAGAACACACTCCCCCTGCAGTGTTTCAAACTGCTTAATGGCTAGCAGTTTCCTGCCATGCCACTTCCTTATAGAAAGTTAATTTCTACAATTGTTTAACTATTTTGGGATTATTCTTAACATATTTTTCTCAGAGGTAACATTCTATGCTTCCTCCCTGACCCAAAACAAAGCATTACTCTCTGTGTGTGAGTATCTTCGGGGTCATTTCTGAATGTGCCCTTCTTTAATGCTGAGAATCACATTACAGGCCTAGCGGGGAAAGGAGTGTTGTTTTGACTCAGTTTTCTGCTTTTGTGGCAAAAAAGTTACATAGTCTTTCATCCTTAATAAGGGCATATTTCATGGTAAATGCATGACCACTTAAACAGTTCACCTCGCTTTATCCAAGTCACATTTCTCCTGATTGGGATAACTGATATTCACATATTTTAAATGGAGAGCAATGTCTGAAGGCCAAAGGCTTAACATGATATATTGTATAAAAGGAAATAATAAAAGACTGTGGTGTAGCTGAAGTTCTGAGAGCACATCCACTTCTGAAGTTTGGTTTCCAGTGAACTGGCCTGAGCTGACACTGAAAATGTGACTGAGCCATATGGAATCCCTTTTGGCCTCATTTCACTTTCGCATACAGCACAGTACTCATCTTCTACGCTAACAAGGTGCGGTGTTGGCTAAATGTAGCTGATCACTCCTATGTCTTTTAGTATAGCGCATGGAAAGAAAGTATATCCTGCCTGCATCAAGCACATGATCTGGTACTCATTTGATAGTTTTGAACATGATATGGGGAGCCCACCTGGTTTTCATTTAGCAGCTTGCATGCTGGTCAGAGTTGGCTTGTTTTATTGGAAACCTTGTTCATATATTCCAGCTCAGTCCTCCCTGACCTCTGACAGGTCCCATGGGGCTCATGGGTACATCCAGGAAGCACTACTCTGCTGGAGTCTGTCGACAGTACAGGGTTGTCACTATATAGCCATTCTACAAAGGACGGAATTATGACACTTTCTGCCTGGAAATGTGACAGTGGAGGCTTCTCAGAGGAGGAAGGGGAGGACCAGCCTTCTCAGTGAATGTCATAAAAATAAAAATAGTGATAAAACGATACTAAATATATTCACGTCACCAAATAATTGATTAAAACACACAGTACTGAAAGCATAAGCTACAGCTAGTTAGCACTGCAGTGCATAAAATGTGGTGAGTAGTTGACTCAAATAGAGGGAAAGACAACAGTTGAACAGTTTTGAAGAAATTAACTTCTTTAAAAATGAAGGAGAAGCAAGAGAGAGAGAGAGAGAGAGAGAGAGCGCGTATGCAGCCAGCTAGTTTAGCCTACTCAAACACCTGGCTCAAACCGAGAGGGATGCTATGTTAGTTAGCTGGCTATGGCAATCCAACACTGGAACTCTCCAAGTCAAGGCAAGCTTTTGGTTTTATTAATTTATTGCCACCGGGGTCCGCAGGTGTATGTGTTACTGCTAAACTGCTTGCTGACTGTACACTGTACTGCATAATTGCAGCGGGTTTACTAATGTATTCGTTCTAGTAGCTATGTTGACGTTAGCTAATATGGTGGCAACGATGTAGGCTGTGTGTAGCAGTTAGCGGTTATGATATGAAAGTTTGGCTTGGAAAGGTTTTTTCGCCTGGTCACAGACAGCTGATGTGTTGTGCACTGAAGTCCACAAGCGAAGGGAAAAGGTGAGAGGAGGAGAGCGCATAGATGCGAGAAGGAATTATACAATGATCAGAATGTTCATGCTGTTTGTATGTGGCTGCTATGAAAGTGAACTGTGTTTGTGTGTGATCAGGGGTGTATTCATTCTGCCGATTCTGTTGAAAAATGTTTATTAAACGGAAGCAAACGGAACAAAATGGGGATAAACATACCTGAATTTGTCCAATAGAAACTCACGTTTGCAACTGTTGGACTAATGATTACACCCTAGATCAGCTAGACACAGGCAGGAGTGTGCAAGGCAGTACTGAATGTGTCACTGTCTGTCACCTTGATTACTCAATATTTTCTCTCGACCTGTGCACCTACATTGTAAACTTTTAATCATAGGCTAGGTTGTAACAACCTCATGATGGGTACAGGGAAAATTTGAGTATCATGTAGTAGCCTAAACCTATCGATGTTACATTGAGCTGGGTGAATGGAATATGAATGACAGTCATCCAATATGCTGTAATAGAAATAAGGCCATGCACATAAAAAATAAAAATCGTCCTCCCTCATCTTAAACATCACCGACCGCCACTGACACTACCCCTAACTGCTTACCTCTAACCTTGAGCCTAACACTAACAAATACACTGAACAAAAATATAAACGCAACATGTAAAGTGTTGGTCCCATGTTTTATGAGCTGAAATAAAAGATCCCAGAAACGTTCCATATGCACAAAAAGCTTATTTCTCTCAAGTTTTGAACACAAATGTGTTTACATCCCTGTTAGTGAGCATTTCTCCTTTGCCAAGATATTCCATCCACCTGACAGGTGTGGCATATCAAGAAGCTGATTAAACAGCATGATCGTTACACAGGTGCACCTTGTGCTGCGGACAATAAAAGACCACTTTAAAATTTGCAGTTTTGTCACACAACACAATGTTGAGGGAGCGTGCAATTGGCATGCTGACTGCAGGAATGTCCACCAGAGCTGTTGCCAGAGAATTGAATGTTCATATCTCTATCATAAGCCACCTCCAACGTCATTTTAGAGAATTGGCAGTATGTCCAACCGGCCTCACAACCGCAGACCACGTGTATGGCGTCGTGTGGGCGATCAGTTTGCTGATGTCAGCGTTGTGAACAGAGTGCCCCATGGTGGCATTGGGGTTATAGTATGGGCAGGCATAAGCTACGGACAACAAACATAATTGCATTTTATCGATGGCAATTTGAATGCACAGAAATACTGTGACGAGATCCTGAGGCCCATTGTGAGGCCCATTTCTTTTAAAGTATCTGTGACCAAAAGATGCATATCTGTATTCCAAGTCATGTGAAATCCATAGATTAGGGCCTAATGAATTTATTTCAATTGACTGATTTCCTCATATGAACTGTAACTCAGTAAAATCTTTGAAATTGTTGCGTTTATATTTTTGTTCAGTATAGATCAATTCTGACAATACTGCCAGTTTTGTCTTTTGTAGCATGGCCATCTAGTGACTACTCAATTGGAGGTGTTGGGAGAGGGACGACCATTCAACCATTTATTCAACTGTCCGAGCTGCACTTGTATGGCATGGTGCTGTCTGCTGCTAATTCCAATGAAGAATGAAACCATGTTGTCTTGTCATTGAACCGAAGCCAACAGGTTCTGTGTGTATGACAGGGGGTGTGGCGCCTGAGTAACATGTAAAGATGCGTAGAGAATGCAAAACACCCAGAGTTGTATTTTGGGCTGTAGGCTATGTCTTCTCATGGCTGTGCTTGGGGAATGTTTTATTTAGTTTGTGGCGCCACTTTACATGAAGTGTCATCCTTTACTTGGTAATTACATCAGCAGTTACAGTGTGGTTACCAGTATACTTACTCATCTTTAATATCGGATATAGACTGGGCAGGCCAGTGAGCCAGTTCGTTAGAACTAAGGTGTAAGCACACACAATTATGCTCTATAACAGAGGCACTCTGATGCTGTTTTTTTGCATTTCTGAAATCTGCCTGAAGTTCTTCACAGATATGACACCGTGTCACAGCAGCAGGTAGAGAGGGAAATGGACCAGCTGGAAAAATACGTCTTGAAGTGTTACTTCAGTTTTTAGTCTATTGATTCACTACAAGGACTAGTGGTTAAATGGAAGTGAGCTCGAATTTTAAATAGATCTATAAAAGAGTGGAAACAAAAATGTCCTGTTGTTACCCACCCTTGTATTGGTGCAGAGCAGTACCGCAATGGTAGTAAAACCAACATTTGACTTATTGAAAATGACATTGTGTACTTTAGCAGAGGCCAACAAATCTCAATTGATTATGCTGATATCTACTAAAGGTTCAATATATTTAGTGTGCGTGCAGCTGTAAAAAGCATCTGATTATGTAAGATTTTCACTTGAAAAAGGGAAAATCAAGGCATATTTTTTGTCTTTCATGTTTGTGTGGTTGCAATAGTGTTAGCATCTCATGTTGTCATGATAAAGTTATAAGTAAGTTATAAGTAAAATACATGTGGACATGTAATATACCCATTCTGAATATATGAAGAAAAAAAATGATTTAAATATTTATTTTTAATTTTTTTATTTCACCTTTATTTAACCAGGTAAACCAGTTGAGAACAAGTTCTCATTTACAACTGCGACCTGGCCAAGATAAAGCAAAGCAGTGCGATAAAAACAACAACACAGAGTTACATATGGGGTAAAACAAAACAAAGTCAAAAATACAACAGAAATACATATATATACAGTGTGTGCAAATGTAGCAAGTTATGGAGGTAAGGCAATAAATAGGCTATAGGGCAAAATAATTACAATTAGTATTAACACTGGAATGATAGATGTGCAAGAGATGATGTGCAAATTGATGATGTGCAAAATATAAA
This sequence comes from Coregonus clupeaformis, assembly GCF_020615455.1. Lineage (NCBI taxonomy): Eukaryota > Metazoa > Chordata > Actinopteri > Salmoniformes > Salmonidae > Coregonus > Coregonus clupeaformis. The sequence continues at coordinate 30,053,343 of NC_059220.1, forward strand.
TATGTAAATATAAATAACAGATTTAAATGTATCAATGAATGAATTCAAAATTAATTTATTCTGAATCGTTTGAATTAAAATATAGCTAAACGAAACCCTGCTTTATGTTAGCAGGCCTACATGTGCTCATATAGAAAGACAAACTTGTGTGAGTGTGTATCACAAAAAAATTCTGTTGTCATGCAAAATAAATGAATGTTATTTATTAGCCATTATTTCAGCAATTTGAGTAGAGCTTGACCGCATCAGACCTACACATGCACGTTTTTCCAGAGAATGAAACATGTTAAATCATTTGATCTAACATGTTCCTTTAGAGCCCTGCAAAAACCCAGCTGATATATTAAATAATAAATAACAGTCCTGGACTTAGTCAGGATAGCCCATGACATTAGGACTTTTTTGCATTCAATGAGAAGGTTATTTTCCTTGACATGGGTTGATATTCTGATGTAGAGCTGGCATTCTGTTTCGGTTAAGACTAATAATTTATTGCATCTGGAGTGCTATGAGACCAAAGGCATTGCACAAGGTTTAAAAAATAACCTGATATTTCTACCCCTAATCAGTTTAAGATGAACCTCTGCTTTATAATAAGTACTATTTGCTAGATCTATCAGACAAAACATCTTTGTAGACTTACAGAGCCATTAATATAGATATAATCATAGGTCTCTTCCAGAGGAGTCTGCCCTCAGAGGGAATTCCTCTCTGGCCAAAGCCTGGCCCCCTTCAAAGCCCAAGTGTGACTTACAAATGGTTTACTGAGAAGGAGTGATGGACGACATGAAAGATGGCTGATGTTTCCCCACTGCATGGAATATTAATTACCTTCCAAGTGTTTCGTGAGACATGAGCACATGCAAAGACACACACACAGTGTTATACCACTGTTGTCATTCCACTGTGTCTCTTCAGACATGTATTGCAAATAAATACATGTAGGTATTGATGGTATTGTATGTGCAACTGAATCAAGTGAGGGATGGGCCCTTTTTTTTTCATTTAGAAAATATGGAAATTATCATCATGTTTTATGTGTTTTTATTTTTCAGTGTAAACATTGAATAGTTTCATGTCTTAAATTCCAATGTTCTTAAATATTTAACACATATAATTGTTCCTCAGTCCTACTTGAATCCATCCTCTTAAGTTCACCTGACACCCCCAGAGGTCAAACAGTTTCCTCCCTCTGGAGTCAAGTCATTTCTCAGGTAGAGAGGCCAGTCAGAATGACACAGTCAAACCTGTACCAGAATCCCCTGGTCAAAACAAGTTGTGAGCTGCCTTTTGAAAAACAAATGGTGCAATAGCTAATGTGGCTCATTTTAATGCTTGGATGGTGAGATTTCCCCACACTAAAAGACAGCTCCCGCGCCAAGCCTTGCGGATGTGAGAATGTGTCACTTCCACTGGCACCCTTTCTAAAATTCATACATCGTACATCATTTCTGTAAGCAGAAAATAAAAAATGTGATTGTAAGAAATATTTGTTTAGCTTTTATATAACTGTTGTGTCACTATCATGATGTGTTTATAGATGTGTAATATGAATGATGAACGTTTGGAAAAAATAACCTCATTTAAATGCTGAGGACAATGTACATTTACATCTACTTCTGTAATATGTGAGTTGCTGCTTGCTTCTCTTTACGTCCACCTGTATGTGAGTTTGATAAAGCTACAGTATGTGAAAGGGAAAGGGGATACCTAGTCAGTTGCGCAACTGAATGCATTCAACTGAAATGTGTCTTCCGCATTTAACCCAACCCCTCTGAATCAGAGTGATGTACTGGGTGCATGCATGGATACACATGCATCTGCGTGCTTGTGTATATTAATACATAATTTAAATGTTTTACATTTTAGTCATTTAGCAGATGCTCTTATCCAGAGCGACATACAGTAAGTAGTGAGCGCATACATTGTCATACTTTTTTCATACATATACATGTCAGTACATATTTATATATTTATGTGCCTACATTGTGTGGGTGTGTGCATGTACTGTGCGGTAAAAAAGTTTTTGATCCCCTACTGATTTTGTACGTTTGCCCACTGACGAAGAAATGATCAGTCTATAATTTTTTAATGGTAGGTTTATTTGAACAGTGAGAGACAGAATAACAACAAATAAATCCAGAAAAATGCATGTCAAAAATGTTATAAATTGATTTGCATTTTAATGAGGGAAATAAGTATTTGACCCCCTCTCAATCAGAAAGATTTCTGGCTCCCAGGTGTCTTTTATACAGGTAACAAGCTGAGATTAGGAGCACACTCTTAAAGGGAGTGCTCCTAATCTAAGTTTGTTACCTGTATTAAAGACACCTGTCCACAGAAGTAATCAATCAATCAGATTCCAAACTCTCCACCATGGCCAAGACCAAAGAGCTCTCCAAAGATGTCAGGGACAAGATTGTAGACCTACACAAGGCTGGAATGGGCTACAAGACCATCGCCAAGCAGCTTGGTGAGAAGGTGACAACAGTTGGTGCGATTATTCGCAAATGTAAGAAACACAAAAGAACTGTCAATCTCCCTCAGCCTGGGGCTCCATGCAAGATCTCACCTCGTGGAGTTGCAATGATCATGAGAACGGTGAGGAATCAGCACAGAACTACACGGGAGGATCTTGTCAATGATCTCAAGGCAGCTGGGACCATAGTCACCAAGAAAACAATTGGTAACACACTACGCCGTGAAGGACTGAAATCCTGCAGCGCCCGCAAGGTCCCCCTGCTCAAGAAAGCACATATACAGGGCCGTCTGAAGTTTGCCAATGAACATCTGAATGATTCAGAGGAGAACTGGGTGAAAGTGTTGTGGTCAGATGAGACCAAAATCGAGCTATTTGGCATCAACTCAACTCGCCGTGTTTGGAGGAGGAGGAATGCTGCCTATGACCCCAAGAACACCATCCCCACCATCAAACATGGAGGTGCAAACATTATGCTTTGGGGGTGTTTTTCTGCTAAGGGGACAGGACAACTTCACCGCATCAAAGGGACGATGGATGGGGCCATGTACCGTCAAATCTTGGGTGAGAACCTCCTTCCCTCAGCCAGGGCATTGAAAATGGGTCTTGGATAGGTATTTCAGCACGACAATGACCCAAAACACACAGCCAAGGCAACAAAGGAGTGGCTCAAGAAGAAGCACATTAAGGTCCTGGAGTGGCCTAGCCAGTCTCCAGACCTTAATCCCATAGAAAATCTGTGGTGGGAGCTGAAGGTTCGAGTTGCCAAACGTCAGCCTCGAAACCTTAATGACTTGGAGAAGATCTGCAAAGAGGAGTGGAACAAAATCCCTCCTGAGATGTGTGCAAACCTGGTGGCCAACTACAAGAAACGTCTGACCTCTGTGATTGCCAACAAGGGTTTTGCCACCAAGTACTAAGTCATGTTTTGCAGAGGGGTCAAATACTTATTTACCTCATTAAAATGCAAATCAATTTATAACATTTTTGACATGTGTTTTTCTGGATTTTTGTTGTTGTTATTCTGTCTCTCACTGTTCAAATAAACGTACCATTAAAATTATAGACTGATCATGTCTTTGTCAGTGGGCAAACGTACAAAATCAGCAGGGGATCAAATACATTTTTCCCTCACTGTAAGTGTGTGTGTATATGTTTGTGCGTGAGTGTGTCTGTGAGTCCTTGTTTCTGTGTGTGTGTGCCTATGCATGCGAATAGCGTATGTGTGAGAGAGAAAGAGGTACAGCAGGGAGTATGCTGGCCGCTGATAACCCACAGAGAGAGGGAGCGGTGGGCCATGGGCCACAGAGGCTGGGTGGCACTCTGGCTGAATTATACAGCTTGGTGAGTACCACTGAGTGTGACTCCACTTGCTGAAAGCAAGCACAGAAATAAGATCTGGTGTCTCTGTGTGGTGAGTAGGCGAGCGAACGGCCGACCATCAACCCATACTCAGGGCTGGTACGGCAAGAGAAGACCAGGAATGAATACAACCCTACATCATCCTGTGTGGCTGCGGTCTCTACTCAAATATAAGTTCTGGGTTCAGGCACCGTTTTCAGTTGTATCTGTTGAATTCACATCATGGGAAATACAATGCATATACTGTAGAGTTGTTTGATGTAATCCAGCAAATAAATGTTGTTGGCTGAGGAAAGTCAAACTATCACCCATTTACCAATGGCAGTTGTGAAGAGAGCCTTTTACGTTAATATTGATAATTGTTCATGATTGTTTATATTTACATACTTAGAAATTTCCCCCTGATCTATGAAATTACTATTTTACAGCACTATGTCCACAATCACTGTATTTATCCACACACAGGAAACAAACCCCTAATTGTCATACCCCTGTAAAATGTTTTAATTGATGTTGTTCTATTTATCTAACTGCAAATTAAGTATTTAAATCAAATAATCTCTTCCATTTGTGCCCCAGAACAAACTATAACGTGAGTAATTAAGCTATTAACTTGAAAGAAACAAACAAACATGCAGAACAGGAAAAATGTATATCATTTTAATTATAAACAACGCTTGAGACATTGTAACACAATCTCAGTAGTGTCAACAATATATGTATCAAAATATGTATCAAAGATTTTGATATTGATAAACTATTTGAAAGTCTCAATCCTCTTTGAGTGATGTGGTCTTTATTCATGCAGAGAATTTGGTTGTGCTTGTCTGTACTTCTTGTAAATTTATAGGAGGCTTCACAGATTGAAGGTTATGTTGAGATTTATCATTGGGGATGTTGGTGCCATCCCGCTGTTTATAAAACGGCCTGTTGTTTCGCTAGAAAAAAATATGTTTTATATAAGACATTATAGGGATGAAATTGAAGGGCATGCAGTAGGTTTCTGTGGAGTCATGAAATTACAAGCTCCATATTCTCAACATAAATGACAATTTACGGTCAGTGTGAATACTATAATATCATCAGAGGTAAGGGACACAGACAGTAAAACACTGTCCTTGAGACGCTTGCCATCTTCACTTGCCTTAACTCAGCACCTCCACTGCCACCTACTGGGTTGAGGTTGCCACTTCACCTCAACCGGCCCCCACCCGCCCCTCCTCCCTATGTCTTACTTGAGGAATGGTAAAGTGATCTCCAGGTCCCTAAGTGCTTTTTGCTGTCAGTGGTGTTGACATGCGTTACAATAGAAGCCGCCAAGCTACCTTGCCAGAGGAGAGGAGGGAACCCACTGGACTGCCTGAGCATCCACCCTCCGTCTCTCCCAGGTCGCATGGGCTCTCCAAAGCTCACGTTAACCCTGACCAGATAGAGAGGGAAGTGAGGAAAGCCCTGTATGTGTTATTCTTACATATAGGGGCACGTAAAACATGGAGGAATTTCAGTTAACTTTATTGTTACTCATAAAATGGCTACTGCTGAGATATTACAAAGTCAGTTCACATGTATTTCCAGATGTGGATCAAATAAGAGATAGAAACAGGTCTTCCTCTGTGTATTTCACTGTACTGATGGATATTAGATCCCAGATCTGCGTATTCTCTGTGGTACCTTATTGTCCTTTACAATACTGTAATGCAGTAAAAAGCTGTTTTTATAAAGAATGTTCTTGCATTGATTAATAATCAATAATTGCTTTTAAAACTGTTCAACCTGCTGCCAAAAGTGGTTGAAGTACCAATCAGAATCTACCATACTGTGACCATACTCTCTTAGAAAAAAAGCTATTCTTTAGAACCTAAAAGGGTTATTTGGCTGTCCCCATAGGAGAACCATTTGAAGAACCCTTTTTGGTTCCAGGTAGAACCCTTTTAGTTCCAGGTAGAACTCCTTTGGGTTCAATGTAGAACCCTTTCCACAGAGGGTTCTACATGGAACCCAAAAGGGTTCTACCTGGAACCAAAAAGGGTTCTACCTGGAACCAAAACGGGTTATCCTATGGGGACAGCCAAAGAACCCTTTTGGAACCCTTTTTTAATAGTGTAAGTTAGGGCTAGGGCTAGAGTTAGGGTTATAGAGGCTAGGGTTAGAGTTGAGCTGGGTTGTGGACATGAAGCTAGAGTTAGTGTTAAAGTTGAGGCTAGGGATAGAGTTGAGCTTAGTTGCGGACATGAAGCTAGAGTTAGGGTTAAGGTTGAGGCTAGGGTTAGAGTTGAGCTGGGTTGTGGACATGAAGCTAGAGTTAGGGTTAAGGTTGAGGCTAGGGTTAGAGTTGAGCTGGGTTGTGGACATGAAGCTAGAGTTAGGGTTAAGGTTGAGGCTAGGGATAGAGTTGAGCTGGGTTGTGGACATGAAGCTAGAGTTAGGGTTAAGGTTGAGGCTAGGGTTAGAGTTGAGCTGGGTTGTGGACATGAAGCTAGAGTTAGGGTTAAGGTTGAGGCTAGGGATAGAGTTGAGCTGGGTTGTGGACATGAAGCTAGAGTTAGGGTTAAGGTTGAGGCTAGGGATAGAGTTGAGTTGGGTTGTGGACATGAAGCTAGGAGTTAGGGGTTAAGGTTGAGGCTAGGGTTAGAGTTGAGCTGGGTTGTGGACATGAAGCTAGAGTTAGGGTTAAGGTTGAGGCTAGGGATAGAGTTGAGCTGGGTTGTGGACATGAAGCTAGAGTTAGGGTTATAGAGGCTAGGGTTAGAGTTGAGCTGGGTTGTGGACATGAAGCTAGAGTTAGGGTTAAGGTTGAGGCTAGGGTTAGAGTTGAGCTGGGTTGTGGACATGAAGCTACAGTAGGGTTGGGGTCAGTTTGTAAATGATGTTGAAAACAGGCTCAGTAATGACCACTTTAGAGTGTGAATGGAATGATAAGTAATCCTTGGGAAATAAACCCTCTTGTTTTCTGCTTATCTCCAGAAATTCATGAAAAAACCAAATACATTTCTATCATTCCTCCATGTAATACATTTGTTTCCCACATTGTTACTGTCCTCATATGGATTTTATGGTTTTCAAAGGTGAGTTTATATTTCCATCAGCCTGCCTCCTAAAAACCAGACATATTTTCAGGCCCTTTAGTGAGATGGATACTATGGGAAAATCCCCCAACTGGAGAAGGAAACCATGGACACAAACAGAGGAGAGTTAAGGCTACCTGCTGTTTAAACAGATACTAGGAACCCATATAGTCATGTCTGCAAAGGCACAGAACCTCGCTCCACTTCAGAAGTTTAACAGTCCCAGTGAGGACATTGGGTCTCTCCTGAGGAATAAGCAACTACTTGTCCAGAACAGCCTTTGGATCCCGGAGTGGACCGCCAGCAGTGATGCGGAACCCCCTCTGATTGGCTGACGGACATGGAAAGGATCCCCAGGGGAGCCGATGCTTGGGTGGTTCAGGAGATTGCCAGGCTGCTGTGCAATTAATTCAAATAATCTTGCAAATAATTAGTTAATGTGTGTCAGGCCCTAGCAGAGAATGCACATTATGGGAACTGCAGTATCCACTGTAGGCTCCAGAGAGAGGGAAGTTGCAGAATTGTATATATTGGGTCAAAACAGATTTGAGAGAGAAAAACCTAATGTTTGATAGATGAGCTCACACTATGTATTTGAATAGTTTTGTACATACTGAATATGAACCCCCAATAAAATGATGAACACATGAACCAGGAAATAAGCAGCATCTGTGTCGTCGTTTAGAGTGATGGTATGGCAGGAACCATCACAGCTCCTTTCCGACCTCACTACAGTTGGAAGCTCCTCTAACAAAACACCTGTAGTCGACGCTGGGAAGGCATTGAACTTCGTGTGGGGGCTGGAACGGTCTTCCCTCTCACACAGCCATTGACTGGCCATGGGCCCAAAGAGCAGTTGTAAAAATAGATGCAAAAACAATACCTGCTCGGACATAGAGATGTCAGCAGGGGAGAGGGTCATCTGGAAAGACGAGAGATTTCTGTCAGAGGGTGAAAATGTAAGACTGCATGGATCAAAGTTTGATTTAATTCCTGAAAAACCATGTGGTTGGGCTCGAGCAAAACAAATGAAATCATCAATTTCTATTTTCGCTCTGGTCTGTTTATCACTATTCTTTTTCAATTTAAATTCCAACAGCGAGGTTTGGAACAGAGGGACTGAGAGGTTCTGAGGTTGAACTGTCGGTCCTTCTGACTTCTCTGCGCACAATACAGATGTCCCTGCTTCCCAGTAAAACACTGGCCGAACAGCCTCCTCTAGGCTTAGCAGGCCTGACTATGAATAAGGACTCAATCCAAAAAGGAAGCATGAATCAAAAGGAAGGGGGTAGAGAAATGTCTTATTGATTGGTGGTTGGCTACGCAATGCTGCTGCGACCACCAACGCTCGTTTTATGATGTCTATTTCTGTTATGTTGGAAATCTGTCTTTATTTTCAAGACACATGAATGTGTCAATAAGTAGAAGGATTGGAAGGAGACCAAGCTCACCTCTCCAATAAATGTAACTGGTTGTTATTTCAAGAGACCTACCCCTGCATTTCCTCTGCCTTGCTTCTGGTGTAAGAGGGTAATCATAATATATTAAACAACCATACAGGAAGCTAGTTTGCCACTGACCAGCTGCCATTGATGCCCCATGGCTCATAAAATAATATCCCCAATATCCATGTAAGGTCAACATGGTCCAGCATTTCCACAGCACCTATTTGTTTGTATATACCTGAACCCCCACTTACAAACAGTACCTCTTTCACCTCAAAACTCCACCTCCAAAATAAACAATTTCAAAGAGACGCAGTGACATCATTTACACGAATATCTTGTTTAAAATCCAGGAACCTCCCGCTGTATATTTTATTTGGCCAAAGACAAGCTCAACGTCCAATACATCACATGTCCTTGGGTACGACTATTTAATGTAGAAACTCCAAAACTCACAAATGCTGTATGACCGAATGTTCCAGAGATGTACCACTATACTAAACATGCAATATATCTGGCTCCCCTCTCCAAACACAATAGATTTTGTAGAATTGTTTGATAAATTTGACCCAAGTTTTCCAGCTGTCCTTATTGGTGCTCCTGCAGTTTTTCTGCCTGTTGGTGGCCCGAACTCTAATCACCCTCAGCTCCCTCTGGGGCCATAAATTATCCCGATGAGATGGCGCTTTGTGTTCCTACTACTGGGGCGCAGGACGAATTCACAGCGCTGTATTTTGACAACACAGACTTTAAATCATTGTTTTATGACAGATGGGAAAACTTCTGCACGTTCGCCGAGCTGATTTATGTTCATTTGGGTCTGGAGGACACTATAATTTGCAAGTAATGTGAAAACAGATGGATAGAGAGATACCAAAGGGCAGACTGACCTATACATTCTCACTGCTGCTTTCAAATGGCATCCATATGCTTCAGGAACTCTTCCAGTTACATCTCCATTAGTGTGTGTGTGTGTGTGTGTGTGTGTGTGTGTGTGTGTGTGTGTGTGTGTGTGTGTGTGTGTGTGTGTGTGTGTGTGTGTGTGTGTGTGTGTGTGTGTGTGTGTGTGTGTGTGTGTGTGTGTGTGTGTGTGTGTGTGTGTGTGTGTGTGTGTGTGTGTGTGCGCGCGCGCGTGCGCGTGTGTTTGTGTGTGTGTATGTGTGTTTAGTAAAAGACCAGGGAGAATAGCCTGTGAGAATTTAGTGGGAAAGCAGGTTTCTGTTAGTGGGAGTTTGATATGCTAGAAAATAATTTACAGCAATTTCAAACAGTTAAATAAACTTTATAATATATACTGTTACATTTACTCAAACTTGTTTTACTGTATATCCAGTGCACAACACCAGGGTTGTGGGTTCGTTTCCCACGGTGGGCCAGTATGAAAATGTATGCACTCACTAACTGTAAGGCGCTCTGGATAAGAGCGTCTGCTAAATGACTAAAATGTAAATGTAAATGACATTGGCTCATTTATAGATATTTCAAATATTTATGAAAACATGTTTTATACAAATGATTTGACCTTGATTTATAGTTCAGCTTCCTCAAATGAGGTATGAATAAAGGAAGTGACATCTGTGGAGGCATACAGAAATCGTTTCCCTTTCTGGTCAAATGTCAATTCAAAAAAACTACAAAGTTGGTATATTTCATTTCCATCCCCTCAGGGTTACAGCCAGGTAAAGCACAGCAGCTTTGGCAAAGCTGATGTTCTGTGCACTCTCAAACACCAATATCACATTAGACACACTGTGAGGTAGGTTAGAGTTTCATTGCCTACCATGGGGCTTATGTGGACGAAAAATATAGAAATAGTATCTCTCTACCCGTTAAAGTGAGATAAAGATTGTTTCCTTAAAAATAGTATCCTGCACTTGAACTTAACCAAGGGAAAAGTTCCAATGCAATTCAACTTTTGACTGTTTTACAGAAGGAAACGTGTATTTGATACAGGTAGATAAACAGGGATAGTATGGGATAGTATCAGGAGTTAACATGCAAAATATATATCTATTTTACAATAAAGAGGAGGGGGTGGAATTTAATGAGACTTGGTTGCAGACAACATCAAATCAGTATGGAAATATATGAATCAAATATATTCATACAGCTTGGAAGCCCTCAGTCTTTTATGGCTTGTGCTATGAGCGTGTTCAGTGAACAGTGAATACTGTCTGGTGGAGCCGTTGTATCCAGCCCAGTGAGGAGGACCACCCAACATGAGTCAGTGATTAAGTAAATACGGTTGCATGTACACATCCCCCTACTCACAGAGTAAACAGCACTTTAACTCAATGGGCTCTGATACAGTATCTGGGCTGGTCTCCAGATTAGAGAAGAGAAGATGGCCACTGTCTACACCAGCCCCGTACCGCTGTGATCGCCGAGTCTGTGCCCTTCCCTTCCCTTTCTGTTCAGTCAGCCAACTGCAGTATGGCAGCAAGTGTTGTGTGTGTCATTGGGCTAGGCTGGGCTAAACCTGGCAGAGAGCTGCATCTTCCTTTGGAAGGCTAACTAACCGCTCAAGCCAGCAGCCCCTCTGGAGCCAGAGGCAAAGCAATAGCAATTCCCAGAGGAAACGAGGTTCCCACTGACGCCTGTGTCACTGACTGAGCCCCTCAGGTTTCCCCACAAATACTACTAATACTATCCAGAGAGCATGGTGCATTCTGGGAGGGTACAGCACTTCCATGTACTTTATCTCTCTGGGCACAGTATTGTGTTGTGTTTGTTATTGACTGCTGACTTGTCACTTTTTGGCTTCATGATGAAGCAATGCTGAACTCTGTATAGGGAAATGGGATCAAACACAGAGCACAGTCCTACTGTTGGATCAATCACAACTGTTCAACTTAAAGTGGGAATGTGAGTTGTTCGCTGAAACAAATTAATGAACTAATACCGACCTCAACTGAACCGATGTCAACCAAATATCCTGTCCCACATATCAAAACACTTTATTATCCCTAAATCACATTCTCTCCTTGTTTTAGCAGCCTGTTTAGACATCAAACTTGTCATACAGAAAAACATCCCAAGGGCATGGAAAGAACAAGCCAACTGGACTCTTGGAGCAGGCCTTTGAAGAAAGAACCACATTTGTGTTCTACTAACAGGAACAGGTCATTTCCATTTTGACAACATGTACTGCTGATTACTATCATACAGTGTGTCAGCAATCAGAATTACTACTTCCGATTAACTGAGATCCAATTCGTCATCTTCTCTCTGCTTCTTGTGGGAACAGCCGGACCCTAGGAGCCTACAACAGTCCCTGGAAAAGCGGCTGTCAGTCCGCTCCACGCCACAAGGGTGAATCTGATTAAAGAGACAGAGGGGCTTGGTTTCTCTCTTTTTTATTGGGAACTCTTCTAACAATACAGTACCTTTGTCCTCTGTTTGAAACATCAGGAGCCTGTGAAAGCTGGCGAGAGCAATAGCCACTGACATGACAGTTAGTGCCAGTTAAATGTGAGAAGCCAGTTCGGAGAAATTAGTGTTTTAGTGGTTTTAGATTATTGTATCTACCACATTGACTTTTGCTTTCATAATGATTTACTGCTGCTTGGTGGGATGAGCTCAGTGAATATGTGTGATTGGCTGCCAACACCGCTTTCCCCCCTGTTTTTTTCTGACTTTGTGGGCCCTGGAGATTTTTTTACTGTTATAAAGCCATTTTGATTGGAGGCCAGGCAGTATAAAGCTGGAGGCAAGCTGTATATTGGCAGAAGGCCTCACAGTGCCTACAAAAATAAGAAAGAGAGAGTATGCGTGTTTGTCTATGTTTGAGATTATGTGAGTGTGTTCATTGGAGAGAGTGTTTATGCGGGTGTGGGTGTGGGTGCATGGCTGTGTTGCTGCATTCATATCTGTCTGTCTGTTTGTTTGTCTAATTTTGCATTTCTGAGGATTTCAATTACGGGAACCAAATACAATACACACTGTATATTTCCTATACTAGATCCTTAAAAGTTCTGAGTTTAGAAATACTATTTTCCAAGGACAAGGGCACTTAAAGCTCATATCAACTGGACACATAGTTCATATATTGGAATACAGTACTTTCTGGCAATGTCATACCCTCATTAAGAACTTATAGTGGTCGTATAGGCACTAGTGTGTATATTCAGCCATGCCTCTGAATACCAAAAGGAAAGCAATAGCCTCAATTACTCTCTTTAAAAAATGTACATCTTAACATTACTACACTTCACTGTCAGCTGTGCTTACAGTTTTACCAGCAGATGTTACTCACTGTGATCCATCTTGAGGAACAGCCTGGTTTTTACAAAGGCCTGGCCCGGCGGCCACTGCTGTTATTTTAAAGGGAGAGAGGTGAAGACCTGGTGAAGCCCTGGCTCCTCTGGGACCAGCTGACCGGAGGAACGATTGTCAGGGCCGTGACCCACAGAACCCATGCTGGGCCTCGCTACTTTATAGGAAGGCCTGCAAGAGAAGAGGGGAGAGGGGGAAGGAACATGTGATTACAGGTGAAGGAAATGGAGAATGAATAAGATATTAAAGAGATTGTTAGTGATGTTTTATTTCAGTTGGAATTAGTTTATTCCACATGTTGTAGTCAGTAGAAATGTGTTATCATAAGTCATTTGAATGCTGAGAGTTTCAGACTATAGAATAACTATCTTCAAAGTAATGACTTGGGATGTCGGTTGTAATATGAAAGCTTCTTTTTAGTAATGATCAAAATCAAATCAAATCAAATTGTATTTGTCACATGCGCTGAATACAACAGGTGTAGACCTTACAGTGAATTGCTTACTTACAAGCCCTTAACCAACAATGCAGTTTTAAGAAAGATAAGTGTTAAGTAAAAAATATAAATAAAAAATAATTAAAGAGCAGCAGTAAAATAACAGTAGCGAGGCTATATACAGGGGGTACCGGTACAGAGTCAATGTGCAGGGACACAGGTTAGTCGAGGTAATTGAGGTAATATGTACATGTAGCTAGAGTTAAAGTGACTCTATATAGATAATAAACAGAGAGTAGCAGCAGCGTAAAAGAGTGTGGGGGGGGATGTCGACAATGCAAATAGTCCTGGTAGCCATTTCATTAGCTGTTCAGTAGTCTTATGGCATGGGGGTAGAAGCTGTTAAGAAGCCTTTTGGACCTAGATTTGGTGCTCCGGTACCGCTTGCCGTACGGTAGCAGAGAGAACAGTCTATGACTAGGGTGGCTGGAGACAATTTTTAGGGCCTTCCTCTGACTGGTGTAGAGGTCCTGGATGGCAGGAAGCTTGGACCCAGTGATGTTCTGGGCCGTATTCACTACCCCCTGTAGTGCCTTGCGGTTGGAGGCCGAGCAGTTGCCATACCAGGTAGTGTTGCAACCAGTCAAGACGCTCTTGATTGTGCAGCTGTATAACTTTTTGAGGATCTGAGGACGCCCATGCCAAATCTTTTCAGTCTCCTGAGGGGGAATAGGCTTTGTCGTGCCCACTTCACGACTGTCTTGGTGTGTTTGGACCATGATAGTTTGTTGGTGATGTGGACACCAAGGAACTTGAAGCTCTCAACCTGCTCCACTACAGCCCCGTCGATGAGAATGGGGGCGTGCTCGGTCCTCTTCTTTTTTCTGTAGTCCACAATCATCTCCTTTGTCTTGATCACTTTGAGTGAGAGGTTGTTATCCTGGCACCACACGGCCAGGTCTCTGACCTCATCCCTATAGGCTGTCTCATTGTTGTCGGTGAGCAGGCCTACCACTGTTGTGTCGTCGGCAAACTTAATGATGGTGTTGGAGTCGGGCCTGGCCATGCAGTCATGGGTGAACAGGGAGTACAGGAGGGGACTGAGCACGCACCCCTGAGGGGCCCCCGTGTTGAGGATCAGCGTGGCAGATGTGTTGTTACCTACCCTTACCACCTGGGGGCGGCCCGCCAGGAAGGCTAGGATCCAGTTGCAGAGGGAGGTGTTTAGTCCCATGGTCCTTAACTTAGTGATGAGCTTTGAGGGCACTATGGTGTTGAACGCTGAGCTGTGCTCAATGAATAGCATTATCAGGTAGGTGTTCCTCTTGTCCAGGTGGGAAAGGGCAGTGTGGAGTGCAATAGAGATTGCATCATCTGTCGATCTGTTGGGGCGGTATGCAAATTCGAGTGGGTCTAGGATCATAATACTTGTTCCCGCTACATTTTACCACTTTAGATTCTACAAAACAATAAAAGAAAGTTGCTAGCGAAAGCCAGGATAATCACTTGTCACTTGTACATAACTGGCGCGTTCTCGTTTCCTTACTGACTTCCTGTCGCAAGGCATTCTGGTACTTGCAGTCAATAGCGTAATCCAATACTAACCAATACAACAGATATATGTACATAGTTCTTTCAATCTCCATCACATGAATTCTAATATAATTACTCTTACATATGTAAATAACTGTAAAATAAAATATCTTTAGATACAGCTCAATGAATTAACTGTAAACATTAACTCTGTAACCCATTAAAGTTACAACACAGACATTGCATCTAATCAACATACATTTTCAAATACCTGCTCCTGACTGTTCCATCTAGTGCTCATGTCTAACAGTGTTCATGTCTGGAGATGTTGACGAGTGTGTTGTGACCTCTAGTGGTCCAGTCTTGTCCTCTCTGCTGAAGCCTGCTGTGGCACACAGAACTGGTTAGATGACCAGTGGTTAATTACAAATGCTGCTGCAGAACATGAAGCACATTGGGGGAATTATGTGACAGTGCTCTCTTTAATGATTAAAGGGCTCTCTCCTAAACTCTACAAACTTGTAAGTCACAATCCATCTCATTGAACCAGACTCAATTTGTAACCGTATGGTAAAAGTACTTCAACCAGCCTGGTAGAGAGGGAAATATATTAGACTGTGCACTGAATACTGCATTTAATAAGGTAAAATGTTGTTCAATATATATTGTAGTGAAGGAGATCTTAGGTCACTTGCCGAATGTTGTCTGAAATGATATTCACATCAAGATCTACAGTGCCTTCAGAAAGTATTCATACCCCTTGACATATTCCACATTTTGTGTTACAGCCTGAATTCAAAATGGATTAAATCGATTATTTTGTTTTACCCATCTACACACAATACCCCATAATGACAAAGTAAAAAAAAAAAATTGACATTTTTGCAAATTGATTGAAAATGAAATACAGAAATATCTAATTGACATAAGTATTCACACCCCTGAGTCAAAACATGTTAGAATCACCTTTGGCAGCAATTACAGCTGTGAGTCTTTCTGGGTAAGTCTCTAAGAGCTTTGCACACCTGGATTGTACAATATTTGCAATTATTCTTTAAAAAATTATTCAAGCTCTGTCAAGTTGGTTGTTGATCATTGCTAGACAGCCATTTTCAAGTCATTTTCAAGCCAATTTAAGTCCAAACTGTAACTAGGCCACTCAGGAACATTGAATGTCGTCATGGTGAGCAACTCCACTTGGGAGCCAGGCCCACCCATTAGGGAGCCAGGCCCAGCCAATCAAAATGTTTTTTTTTTCCCCACGAAAGGGCTTTATTACAGACAGAAATACTCTTCAGTTTCATCAGCTGTCCAGGTGGCTGGTCTCAGACGATCCGGGTGGCTGGTCTCAGGCCGGTTGGACGTACTGCCACATTCTCTAAAACGACATTGGAGAAATTAACATTAAATTCTCTGGCAACAGTTCTGGTGGACATTCCTGCAGTCAGCATGCCAATTTTACATTCCCTCAAAACTTGAGACATCTGTGGCATTGTGTTGTGTGACAAAACTGCACATTTTAGAGTGGCCTTTTATTGTCCTCATAACAAGGTGCACCTGTGTAATAATCATGTTGTTTAATCAGTTTCTTGATATGCCATACCTGTCAGGTGGATGGATTATCTTGGCAAATGAGAAATGTTCACTAACAGGGATGTAAACAAATTTGTGCACAACATTTGAGAGAAATAAGCTTTCTGTGCATATGGGAACATTTTGCGATCTTTTGTTTCAGCTCATAAAACATGGAACTAACACTTTACGTTGGGTTTATATTTTTGTTCAGTATACAATGTTGTTGATCGATCCTCAGTTTTCTCCTGCCACAGCCATTAAACGCTGTAACTATTTTAAAGTCACCATTGGTGAAATCCCTGAGCTCAATTGGTAGATCATGGCGCTTGTAACGCCAGGGTAGTGGGTTCGATGCCCGGGACCACTCATGTGTAAAAATGTATGCACACATGACTGTAAGTCACTTTGGATAAAAGCGTCTGCTAAATGGCTTATTATTAACTGAGTTAGGAAGGACGCCTCTATCTTTGTATTGACTGGGTGTATTGATACACCATCCAAAATCTAATTAAAAACTTCACCATGCTCAAAGGGATATTCAATATCTGCTTTTTTTATTTTTACCCATCTACAAGTAGGTGCCCTTCTTTGGTTGAATCTGTGGGACCTTACAGATAATTGTATGTGTGGGGTACCGAGATGAAGTAGTCATAAAAAAATCATGTTAAACACTATTATTGCACACAGAGTGAGTCCATGCAACTTATGTGACTTGTTAAGCAAATGTTTACTCTTGACTCTTATTTAGTTTGGCCATAACAAAGGAGTTGAATACTCATTGACTCAAGACATTTCAGCTTTTCATTTTTAATGAATTTGTAAACATTTCTAAAAACATAATTCCACTTTGACATTTTTTGTTGTTGGAAAAAGTCAAGGGGTGTGAATACTTTCTGAAGGCACTGTATCAGAATATCAATGAAACGACTTGCTTAATGTCAATCCTCTATTATTGCCTACACCCTATTGACTGCTTCTACACACACTAAGCCGACTAGAGAAACCCACAAACTCCCCTCACTCCCACCACCCCCCACCGCGCCAACCATTGTAATATTAAAGTCCAAATACAGTCTTCAGCGCAGAGCCTGTCGAGCCGTACAGCAGACAAACAGAGCCCTGTTCATCTCTGTTTTCTCTGGCCACCCTCAAATGCTGCACTGTTACATCACCCATAATTGTATCTTTCAACAGGAAAGTGCCAGTTATGCTGCCTTTGCCCCTCATGGCACAACAGATAGCGATCACATCATGTGAAGCCATTTGTTTGGAGACTTTGTGTTGGTGGCCACCCATGTTTAACTGGGGCTTTGGCCCTGGCTCCCGATGATGAGTTTTCCTAACCTCCGTCATAGGCTGGCTGGCAGCATAGAGCAGCCGGTCTGCCTCACGCCCCATACCCCAGGCAGGGCCGACCTTCCATTTTCCAGTCAGCATGTTTGTTCTTCTTCACCTTGATTCCTGGAAGAGTCAGACATCTGATGTGCAGGTCAAAGGAAAAGTAAATGGCAATCCCAGCTGAGGATGAGGATATAACCTGTTAACATTCTCAGCTGTGGGAGGGAAAAAACTAATACCTCAGTTATTCCTCCCTCTCTGGGAGGTGGTTTTCTTTTCCAAAGGCAACACTGAGGGGCTGGGATGGGAATGTAGTCTGCGCGTGCATATGAATATGTGTGGTAGCGGTGCTGTGAGTACAGGGAGGGGAGTACTGCATGTGAGAATAGTCATTATATTGTGATGAGTGACATACAATGAATGATGCAGTCTGTTGTAAATGTAGTACATTGCAATCCTACTGGGTTCTTACAGTCTCTTCCAACAAAAGGAACAGAATTAAACCCATCCACATGTGGCACATAGCATGACGTCATGTCATTATTTGAAGTACTAATCAACAATATGCTGATTATTCAACTATTTAGGAGCAGGTTTTATACCAAAAGACAAACTCTCAAACTCCAACAACCCTTTTACCCATTGAAAAAAAAGTATGTGTTATTGACTGCTCTGCTCGCAGATGTCATATCCAGCACATGGTTCTGTGAAGTAACTTATCTGAAAGATAATCCTAATTTTGTGAGTCCTTCAACCTTTTACTGCAGTGGGCTAAATAAGGGTCACATGGAGTGTTTCTTGGTAGTCTTAAACAAATCTACTTTGAAACAAAAGTATACATCTCACACACATGGTTATGGGCTTTAAAAAAAGAACACACCTGTACCATGCCAGATATAGAGTTGAAATGTATTACATTTTGAGTTTGCATCCCAATATTACACTTGATATACATCACAGAAGACGGAAATATAACAAAAGCATTTGACATAGAAAGACCTGATTTTCAGCATAAAAAAAAAAAAAGTTTATTAATTACGAAATTATGAAAAATATTAATAACATTCCACCCATGAGGCCACTAGACGGCGATTTGGTCATTTGACTGCAGGAACTAGATATATTTTCTCCTTCCATATGAGGTTCACGTGGTAGCTTTTGAAGTCAGTGCTTTCCACATAAAAGCAGGAATTCAGTGATGATTTATGACAATTTATACAAGTGGTTAACAGAGAGTAGGATATGGAAATACTGCTTTCATATGAAATACACAGAAAACTCCATGTGGGCTTTAGTGACCACTTAATCTGTTGGCAGGCCCACCTCGCTGGTCTGTCAGTTGCACAGGGTTCCTTTTCACCGGCCACACTGACTATTTTACTTCCAAATGAACTTGACAGTTATTACTGGCTGCACGTCAGTGGGCCTCTGAGCAATGACATGACACACTCGATCTCTGTCGAGGACAGAAATATGGATGACCAGTGAGACTGTTTACTGTTGTGCCCTGATGCATTAACACACTCGCTGACCACCTAGATTATCAATTACTGTCAAGGTATCAATACACAGACGCTGAATTCACGTGAATCACAGGATTAATGTCAGAGATCCATGTAAAAGCTGAGAATAATATATTATATACTGATTATTAATATTTCAGAAGCAAATGTGGAATTTAACAGAGAGTAAAATAGTCAATCATAAACTAATGCATAGTTAGTCATAATACATTTCTGTGATAGTCCTTTTAAAGATGCAGGTTTAAATTAGCTTTTTGACCTGACAATGGTATTTGACGCTCTTCCTGGATCCATATCTAGAATTCCAGGTCAGCTTTTAAGTGCCTGTGTATAAAGAACATGTACCTAGATAATGGCAGCTAGCTGTCCTCATTTCTGACATGGTGAAAAGGCTAATGGAGAGTGGGAAAGGATGTCATGGGCCGCGGAGAGATGGACCTTTGGCCCAGCTCGTCTCTCCCCTCATCTCTCAACAACACTGAACCTGTTTTCTCATCCCGGAGTTGGGAATGGCAGCAGATGACCAGGGGTCAACCTAGCGCGCAGGCATGAATTTTTCACCGCCATATTTTCTTGGGTAAATAATCAAACTGAGCATACCATACCACAGATGGCAGCTTATAAATCTTCGATTGGAAAATAAATACATGGGATTTAGAAAAACAGGACTTCTCCCCCAAAAAGCAATGTGTTTATGTTTTTGAAGCTTCTCAACCACATGTGAAATCTGAGTAAGTAAGCATGTGTGCATCTGAACTTCCCTCACTGAAAAAGCTGCATTTAGGTCCACTATGGACTAGAGCAGGGGTGTCAAACATACGGCCCGCGGGCCGGATCAGGCCCGCAAACGGGTTTAATCCGGCCCGCGAGATGATTTAAATAAAAATAAAAATAAAATAAAATGGTTTTTTTTTTTTAAGTATAAAAATGCGCTGCAATTTTTCTATAAAATAAACTGCTGTTCCAATTGCGTCCACTGGATGGCGCAATAGCAATTGTGTTAAGCAAGCAAACTGTTTATACCAGGGCAGAGCAAGTAGGTCAAGCACGTGCAGCCAATGAGCTACTTTGTTTTGCCCGCGATATTTATTACGGCTTCTACTTTTAACATTATGTGCTTTGGCACCCTCATTGCCCCAATATGTCTCTGTCAAAAAAGAGAAAAGTGGACGCAGAGTGCAGAGTGTTCCAAGAAAAATGGTCATCCTATTTAATCACGGAATTGAATGGGAAAGCTGTATGTTTGGTGTGTTCAGAGCATGTTGCAGTGCTGAAAGAATATAACCTTCAGTCGCCACTATGTGAGTCTTCATGCCGACAAATATGACAACTTTCAAGGACAGCGGAGATGAGAGAAGGTGAATGAACTGTTGGCGGGTCTGAAGAAACAGCAGTCTGTGTTTACTCACAGCCGAGACATCAGTGACGCTGCAGTGAAAGCTAGCTACCTCATTGCTAATGAAATCGCAGTGGCTTCAAAACCATTTAGTGAGGGTGAATTTGTAAAAACATGCATGAAGGCAGCGGAGATTGTGTGCCCTGAAAAGCGGCAGGCTTTTGCAAATATCAGCCTGACAAGAAACACAGTTGCAGACAGGATTTCCGATCTTTCAGTGGATTTGGACAGCCAGTTGAAGCAAAAAGTAAAGTCATTTATTGCGTTTTCGGTTGCAATTGATGAAAGCACGGACATTACAGATGTTGCACAACTGGCCATTTTTTCATCCGCGGAGTTGATGACACATTGACCGCCACCGAGGAGTTCGTGGAGTTGGTGCTGATGACAGATACAACGACAGCAGCTGATATTTTTACCGCACTCGTCGGCGCGCTGGACAGGGTCGGAGTGGACTGGTCCCACGCTGTCAGCCTGGCTACAGATGGTGCGCCCTCAATGATCGGGAAAAAAGCAGGCGTTGTGACAAAGTTCAGAGAGAAAGTGCAATCTGCAAATGGAGGACGTGATTTTTTGACTTTTCACTGTATTTTGCACCAGGAGGCTTTGTGTTGCAAGTCATTAAAGATGGATAATGTCATGAAGGTGGTCATCCAAACTGTTAATTTCATCCGATCCAGAAGCCTGAATCACCGTCAGTTTGACAGCCTTCTCGGAGAGAAAGACCACATCTATGGCCTGCCATACCACACTGAGGTAAGATGGTTAAGCCGAGGTGCTGTGCTGAGGCGTTTCTTTGATTTACGAGAAGAAATTGAACAGTTCATGGAAGAAAAGGGCAAACCAGTGTTAGAATTTCATTCCGCAGAATGGATGCCGGACCTTGCATTTATGGTGGATGTTACAGAGCACCTGAATAACTTGAACAAACAGCTGCAAGGGCGCAACAAAGTTGTCACGCAGTATTATGACACCCTGATATAGTTCTGTGATCTGTGATATACTTCTGTGAATCACTGAGGCATTGTGTGTTTGTGTGTTCTTTGTCCTCAGAACTTTCAAATAACTTGAGGTGTTTCATGATTAATAGTGATGTTGTAACGATCCCGGCTGTCTGAGTCGGGTCCTGTCTGGTGACTAGTGTTCCTGTTCGTAATCTCCAGTTTCCCGAGGGTTCGGGAACGCTCCGGGGAGCGCTCTTGTTTTCCGCACCTGCATCCCATCAGCAATCTGCACACCTGGTCCTGATCATCACCCTTCTTAGGCTCTGGCCCAACATCCAGTTCCTGCCGGATCGTTAGCCATGAACAGTATGTTTGTCAGCGTATCAGTCTCTGAGCCATTAGTGTTAGTTTTGTTGTTTTGCACCTTTTTGACTTGCTGTGTACTGACCTCCGTTTTGTTCTGTCTGCAGTCTCTCACCCGGAACCTTCACCCAACCTCTGCCTGATGGTCGGCGGCTGCCGAGCCAGTACCGGACCAACCACTGCACCCTCAACAACCCATCCACGCCACCCGCTCTGTTCCCTGGATTATTCAGCCTCACTCGGAATCTATTAATAAACACTCACCTTTGTCTCAACGTACCTTGTCCTGGTCTGCTTCTGGGTTCTGGCTAAGTAAACCGTGACAGAACGATCCGGCCAGTAATGAACCCAGCGGACCTGGACTCTGTTCGCCATGCTATTACCCAGCAGGAGAAGATGTTGGGCCATCATAGCATGGTACTACAGGAGATCGCGTTGTCAGTTCGGAACCTTTCTACCGGTCTGACGGAGGTCCAGAACCAACGCAAGTGTCCGGTGGAGGATCCACTACCGGTTTCACCCATCTCGCCTGCCGCTTCTGAAGCTGTGTCCATCCGTGAGCCCAAGGTTCCGGCGCCGGATAAATATGAGGGGGAGCTGGGAAGATGCCGTTCCTTCCTTATGCAGTGTGGACTAGTGTTCGATCTACAGCCCTACTCTTATGCCACAGACAAGGCTAGGATAGCCTTTGTGATTGAGTTGCTGCGTGGTCGAGCGCTGGAGTGGGCTTCAGCCGTTTGGGAACGACAGGATCCCTGCATGGCTTCATACCAGGGGTTCACGGCCGAGATGAGGAAGCTCTTCGACCATTCCGTCCGAGGGAGGGACGCAGCTAGGCGCCTGTTTTCGCTTCGCCAAGGAACTGCGCAGCGTGGCCGACTTCGTGATCGAGTTCAAGACGTTGGCTGTGGAGAGTGGGTGGAACGAGGAGTCTCTGCAAGCGGCCTTTTACCAGGGTCTGTCGGAGCAGCTCAAGGATGAGTTGATCTCCTATCCGGAGCCTAGTGACCTGGACAGCTTGGTAGCTTTGTCTATTCGGGTGGATAATCGAGTCCGAGAGCGAAGGAGGGAGAAGCAATGGGGTCCGTCCAATCGATCAGCTTCTCAGTTCCCAGTCGGGTCGGGTGGTGGACCAGAACACGTCGATCATTCTCCACCACAATGGATTAGTGGAGAGGTCCTCTATCCCGATTCTGAACCCATGCAAGTGGGGCGGCACGGGTTAACCAAGGAGGAGCGTCAACATAGACGTAAGACCAACTGCTGCCTCTACTGTGGTAGCTCGGGACATTACATCTCCACTTGTTCCCGGCGGTCGTCAAACTGCCCGGCTCGCTAAAGTTGGGAGGACTTTTAGCGAGCCAGTTTCAACCTCTCAGTACCTCTGGCAGACCCCGTTTCCCGGCTACCCTTGTGAACAGGAATCAGAGCTTAGCGCTTAACGCTTTTATCGATTCAGGTGCCGATGGAAGCTTTCTTGATGCCGAGTTGGTGGAACAGCTGGGGCTTTCCAAGGAGCAATTGCCGGAAGCCATTGAAGCGACCACTCTGAACGGCAGTAGTCTGGCACGTATCACGATGAGGACTGAACCGGTTAAGATGCGGTTGTCGGGGAATCATTCTGAGATGATTTCATTCTTCATTCTGCCGTCTTCCCATGTTCCTCTGGTCCTTGGATACCCCTGGCTGAAGGAACACAATCCCACGTTCGATTGGGTGACGGGCAAGGTAACGAGTTGGAGCCTTGATTGTCATGCTAACTGTCTCAAGACTGCCTGCCCCCATTCGGTTCCCAGTCAGGTGATTGAGGCTAAACCCCTAGATTTGTCCCTGGTTCCCGAGACATATCACGATTTGGGGAAGTTTTCAGTAAGCAGAAGGCTCTGTCACTCCCTCCCCACCGACCATATGATTGTGCCATCAACCTGGTCCCTGGAGCTGTCTACCCCAAGGGAAGGTTATACAGTATCTCCCGACCTGAACGTGAGGCGTTGGAGACCTACATCAAGGAGTCCCTAGCTGCTGGTCTCGTTCGTCCTCGTCATCACCCCTGGGGGCAGGATTCTTCTTTGTGGGGAAGAAGGATGGCTCTCTTCGACCGTGTATTGATTATCGGGGGTTGAATGACATCACGGTCAAGAACAAGTATCCCCTGCCCTTGATGAGTTCTGCCTTCGACTCCTTACAGGGTGCTACGGTGTTCACCAAGCTAGACCTACGCAATGCGTATCACCTGGTCCGGATCAGAGAGGGGGACGAGTGGTTGACGGGTTTCAATACACCGATGGGTCACTTCGAGTATCAGGTGATGCCGTTTGGACTGACCAATGCTCCAGCGGTATTCCAGAGTATGGTGAACGACGTCCTGAGAGATATGATCGGTCTCTTTGTGTTTGTTTACCTGGATGACATTCTGATCTTCTCGAAGGAACCTTCCGACCACGTCCAGCATGTCCGGCAGGTTCTGCAGCGATTGTTGGAGAATCGCCTGTTCGTGAAGGCCGAGAAGTGCGAGTTTCACGCCCACACGACATCCTTTCTCGGGTACATCATCTCCAGGGGAGAGATTAGGATGGACCAGGAGAAGGTTAGAGCGGTTCTGGAATGGGCCCAGCCCGGTACGAGATTGCAACTCCAGAGATTTTTGGGGGTTTGCGAATTTCTACCGCAGATTCATCCGGGATTACAGCCGTGTGGCCGCTCCGTTAACTGCCTTGACTTCCAGTATCAGGACCTTCGAGTGGAATCCGGAGGCGGATCGAGCGTTTCTGGATTTGAAGAGGCGATTCACCAACGCACCGATTCTCTCTCAACCGGACACGGCCCGTCAGTTCGTCGTTGAAGTGGACGCGTCTGATGTGGGAGTTGGCGCCATCCTGTCGCAGCGATGCTCCACGGACAGTAAACTCCATCCCTGCGCCTACTACTCTCGTCGCCTTTCGCCTGCGGAGAGGAATTACGATGTGGGTAACCGGGAGCTTCTCGCGGTGAAACTTGCCTTGGAGGAGTGGCGCCACTGGTTGGAGGGGGCGGAGCAACCGTTTATTGTCTGGACTGACCACAAGAATCTTGCTTACGTGCAATCGGCTAAACGTCTCAACTCCCGTCAGGCCAGGTGGGCGTTGTTTTTCGGACGATTCAAGTTTGCCCTGACGTTCCGACCTGGATCTAAGAACGGCAAGGCGGACGCCTTGTCCCGGATGTTCTCCAAGACGGAGGAGAGTGGGTCCAAGACCGAGACAATCCTCCCCCGGAACTGCGTCGTGGGAGCAGTTATGTGGAAGATTGAGGAGGAGGTGCTGGCGGCCCTTCGGACTCAGCCCGGTCCCGGTAACGGTCCACCCGGTCGGTTGTTTGTGCCTGAGTCGGTTCGTCCTGCTGTCCTCAAATGGTCCCACGCCAGCAAGATGGCTTGTCACCCTGGCGTGGCTCGGACAATGGCGTTTCTTCGCAGACGTTTTTGGTGGCCTGCCATGGCCGAGGATACTCGGGGGTTTTGTTGCTGCCTGTCCAGTGTGTGCGCAGAATAAGAGTACCAATCGGCCCAGCTCTGGACTACTTCACCCCCTTCCTATTCCCCGGCGACCATGGTCACATCTGGCCCTGGACTTCGTCACTGGGTTGCCCGCTTCTGAGGGGAACACGGTCGTTCTGACTATCGTGGACAGATTCAGCAAGTTCGCCCACTTTGTGCCTATTGCCAAGCTTCCCTCTGCCTCGGAGACGTCCGAGATCCTGGTTAGGGAGGTTTTCAGGGTCCACGGTTTGCCCAGTGATATCGTTTCTGACCGTGGCCCTCAGTTTACCTCTGCTGTCTGGAAGTCCTTCTGTTTGGCCATTGGAGCTACAGTCAGTCTCACATCTGGTTTTCACCCCCAATCCAATGGTCAGGCGGAGAGAGCCAACCAGAAGATGGAATCCACGCTACGCTGTCTGGTCTCTTCCAACCCCACCTCCTGGGTCTCTCAGTTGCCTTGGGTTGAGTATGCCCACAATACTCTTCCTACATCTGCCACTGGGATGTCTCCCTTCCAGTGCCTGTATGGCTACCAACCTCCCCTGTTTCCTTCTCAGGAGAAGGAGCTCTCAGTGCCTTCTGTTCAGGCCCATATTCGTCGTTGCCACCGGACCTGGCATCGGGCCAGAAAGGCACTCCTTAGAGTTTCGGACCGGTATCAGCTCCAGGCGAATCGTCGCCGGATCCCCGCTCCCACCTATACCATCGGAGATAGGGTTTGGTTGGCCACACGGGATCTTCCGTTACGGACTGAGTCTAGGAAGTTGTTACCGAAGTTCATTGGTCCGTTTGTGGTGGAGAAGGTGATCAATCCAGTGGCAGTTCGACTCAAACTACCGAGGACGCTCAGAGTCCATCCCACCTTTCATGTCTCCTGCCTCAAGCCTGTCTTCCTCAGTCCTCTGTTGCCTCCTCCGCCTCCTCCTCCTCCTCCTCGGATGATCGGAGGTGGTCCTGCCTACACGGTGCGTCGCATCATGGATTCCAGACGGCGGGGCCGGGGTTTCCAGTATCTCGTGGACTGGGAGGGGTATGGCCCTGAGGAGAGGAGTTGGATTCCGCGGCGACAGGTCCTAGATGCGGACCTCATCAGTGACTTCTACCGCCTCCATCCTGGCGCTCCGGGAGTCCGCCCGGTGGCGTTCAGTCGGAGGGGGGGTGCTGTAACGATCCCGGCTGTCTGAGTCGGGTCCTGTCTGGTGACTAGTGTTCCTGTTCGTAATCTCCAGTTTCCCGAGGGTTCGGGGAACGCTCCGGGGAGCGCTCTTGTTTTCCGCACCTGCATCCCATCAGCAATCTGCACACCTGGTCCTGATCATCACCCTTCTTAGGCTCTGGCCCAACATCCAGTTCCTGCCGGATCGTTAGCCATGAACAGTATGTTTGTCAGCGTATCAGTCTCTGAGCCATTAGTGTTAGTTTTGTTGTTTTGCACCTTTTTGACTTGCTGTGTACTGACCTCCGTTTTGTTCTGTCTGCAGTCTCTCACCCGGAACCTTCACCCAACCTCTGCCTGATGGTCGGCGGCTGCCGAGCCAGTACCGGACCAACCACTGCACCCTCAACAACCCATCCACGCCACCCGCTCTGTTCCCTGGATTATTCAGCCTCACTCGGAATCTATTAATAAACACTCACCTTTGTCTCAACGTACCTTGTCCTGGTCTGCTTCTGGGTTCTGGCTAAGTAAACCGTGACAGATGTTGTGCTTTTGGACACTGTCCTCAGGCTCCAGCTTTATGTTTATATGTTTTTATGTTGATGTGCTATTGTTTTTAATTGATTTTATTTTATTTGTATATTTAACCTATTCTTGACTCTGTGGTTCTTGCACTTGTTTGGGGAACAGGATTTCATTATTTGTATCTACATTTCTGCCTGAGAAATGACACCCTGATATAGTTCTGTGATCTGTGAAACAGTTCTGTTAATCACTGAGGCATTGTGTGTTTGTGTGTTCTTTTTCTTTAGAATTTTCAAATAAACTTGACGTGTTTTATGATTAATAGTGATGTTGTGCTTGTACTATTTTGGACACACTGTCCTCAGGCTCCAGCTTTATGTTGTATGTTGATCGTATTAAAACAAAGAAAACAATCTGAAGTTGTTGTTTTTAAGTTATATATACCATGATTTTTCCGGTCCGGCCCACTTGGGAATAGATTTTCCTCCATGTGGCCCCTGAGCTAAAATGAGTTTGACACCCCTGGACTAGAGAGTTTGTTTATGCAGTTAAGGGATACTCAAAGTTGTTGTTGTTATCCATACTATACTGAACAAAAATATAAATGCAACATGCAACAATTTCAACGATTTTACTGAGTTACAGTTCATATAAGGAAATCAGTGAATTGGAATAAATTCATTAGGCCCTAATCTATGGATTTCACATTACTGGGCAGGGGCGCGACCATAGGCCCACCCACTTGGGAGCCAGAACAACCGAATGGGGACCAGTCCCAGCCAGTCCCAGCCCACAAAAGGGCTTTATTACAGACAGAAATACTCCTCACGTGGCCTCACGTGGTCTGCGGTTGTGAGGCCGGTTGGACGTACTGCCAAATTCTCAAACATGATGTTTGAGGCGACTTATGGTAGAGAAATTAACATTAAATTATCTGGCAACAGCTCTGGTGGACAATCCTGCAGTCAGCATGCCAATTGCACGCTCCCTCAAAACTTGAGACATCTGTGGCATTGTGTTGTGTGACAAAACTGTACATTTTAGAGTGGCCTTTTATTGGCCCCACTAGCTTCTTGATATGCCACACCTGTCAGGTAGATGGATTATCTTGGCAAATGAGAAATGCTCACTAACAGGGATTTGTGCACAACATTTTAGAGAAATAAGCTTTTTGTGCGTATGGAACATTTCTGGGATCTTTTATTTCAGCTCATAAAACACGAGACCAACACTTTATATATTGCGTTTATACTTTTGTTCAGTATATAACAGGTGTCTCAGTTAGCGCAAATTAACTATGATATATTTTCTGTAGTTAATGTATTAATTTCCATCATACATTTCAGAGGGAAAACCTGCAAGGTCAGAAGTAGCATACCTTGAGTTCATTAGATGTTTTATGCAGGAATCCCTGCCTTTGATGGTCTACCGGCCTCATGCCAGGGAACCTTGGGGAAGCGCCAGTATCTCAGTGGGTGTGAAGCCAAGTCGTGCCACTCATAATGGATTCCACTGGCAAGGACAGGAGGGCATCGCAGGCAGGAGTCCCCACAGGCCTTTCATTTTCGCTGAGTCTTCTCCCAGCTATCATCTTTTAAAAAACCATGACGTGTGCCGGTCATATTGCTGGAGTTTACGGGATAAACTTTAAAAACATGTTTAGAGCTAATGGCTTCCTGAAATCACATTGGATTAATATTTGAATGTTTTGGCAGGACATCACACACATTCCCCCTGTGATACGCTTTAGTGGGATATTTATCAGCTT
The DNA here is from genome assembly GCF_020615455.1 of Coregonus clupeaformis. Taxonomy (NCBI): domain Eukaryota; kingdom Metazoa; phylum Chordata; class Actinopteri; order Salmoniformes; family Salmonidae; genus Coregonus; species Coregonus clupeaformis. The sequence continues at coordinate 30,082,046 of NC_059220.1, forward strand.
CCCAAGATACAGTAAATGTCAACCTTTGGCAGAGTCCTGTTGGGTCCAGTTGTATAATGTACACAAACGAAAACTCATGGAGGGATTGCTTTAGAAAAGCTTAAATGACAACAAGGTGTGATGTTTTAAGATCTGACAATATACCTTTTTCATCTTCTTCATATAAGGAACCTGCAGTGAAAGTGTCTGTAGTTGCATTATACGTGAATGGAATCCAAATTATTCCCCTTTTACAGGCAAACATAAAATGTTTAATACAGAAGAGCCATATGCTTTTATTTTAATCATATTTTCCATCTAGATACCCTGCAACATGTCTTGTTGACTTGAAAATGGTAATCTTCTTCTTCTTCCCCATGAAATGTTGATGAGGAAAATGAACGAAGGCGTATTTGCAATGCAGAGATACTTATTAACCAGCCAAACCCAATCAGTCAAGTATGTGGTGGCAAGCACCTGCCTTCTGCCGTTTTTAATAACGCACCCCTCTCTTATTGCACTCCCTCTTATTTACTCTCTTCCAAATTATTTTTTGTCCTTCGTTGACAAAGATAAATGAGGGGATTAATATATATTGAACTAATCTGGAGGCTAGCTGGGAGGAGGGTAAGATCCTGGATAGTATTTCCCTCAGGTAACCATATGCAGGCTCACTGGATTAAGAGTAATTTGCTGCAAGGCTTAACTGAGATCCAAAGCCATTAGCAGAACATCATTTTATAAAGAGTAAAAGGAGGAGGAGGGAGTTTTTTAATTGCCTTCGGTTGATTAGAATTCAAGACAGCAACAGACTCCACTCACACCTTCGAGAAGTAGACACTGAATAGCACCCCACCAACAAAATGGCTTCCAAGCTACAATCAGTTTCACTCCTTTAATTATTTCTAGTAGATATATTTTAATTATTTCCTATGTTTCAAACTGTAGGTTTTAATGAAGTCACATACTGTATATATCATTGTATAAAATGGTACTAAAAACACAGTACTTGGACAATGAGAAGGGGTCACATCAATGAATATTCCTCAAGGCAGCAAAAGAACTCTGGGCAGAGAGCTATATGTAGCCTCAATGACACATACAGCCCATCATCTGAGCTACACCTCATACAGTGCATTCGGAAAGTATTCAGACCCCTTCCCTTTTTCCACATTTTGTTACATTACAGCCTTATTCTACAATGGATTAAATTATACAAAAATTCTCATCAATCTACACACAATACCCCATAATGACAAAGCGAGAACAGGTTTTTAGACAAATTTCTTACAAATAAAAAACATAAATACCTTCTTTACATAAGTATTCAGACCCTTTGCTATGAGACTCGAAATTGAGCTCTGGTGCATCCTGTTTCCATTGATCATCCTTGTGATGTTTCTACAACCTGATTGAAGTCCACCTGTGGTAAATTCAATTGATTGGACATGATTTGGAAAGGCACACACCTGTCTATATAAGGTCCCACAGTTGACAGTGCATGTCAGAGCAAAAACCAAGCCATGAGGTCGAATAAATTGTCCGTAGAGCTCCGAGACAGGATTGTGTCGAGGCACAGATCTGGGGAATGGTACCAAAAAATGTCAGCAGCATTGAAGGTCCCCAAGAACACAGCGGCCTCCATCATTCTTAAACGGAAGAAGTTTGGAACCACCAAGACTCAAAACCAAGATTCCTAGAGCTGGCCGTCCGGCCAAACTGAGCAATCGGGGGAGAAGGGCCTTGGTCAGGGAGGTGACCAAGAACCCGGTGGTCACTCTAACAGAGCTGCAGAGTTCCTCTGTGGAGATGGGAGAACCTTCCAGAAGGACAACCATCTCTGCAGCACTCCACCAAAGGACTCTCAGACCATGAGAAACAAGATTCTCTGGTCTGATGAAACCAAGATTGAACTCTTTGGCCTCAATGCCAAGCATCACGTCTGGAGGAAATCTGGCACCATTCTTACAGTGAAGCGTGGTTGTGGCAGCATCATGCTGTGGGGATGTTTTTCAGTAGCAGGGACTGGGAGACTAGTCAGGATCGAGGGAAAGATGAACGGAGCAATGTACAGAGAGATCCTTGAAGAAAACTTGCTCCAGAGTGCTCAGGACCTCAGACTGGGATGAAGGTTCACCTTCCAACAGGACAATGACCCTATGCACTTAGCCAAGACAACGCAGGAGTGGCTTCGGTACAAGTCTCTGAATATCCTTGAGTGGCCCAGCCAAAGCCCGGACTTGAACCCGATCGAACATCTCTGGAGAGACCTGAAAAATAGCTGTGAAGCGACGCTCCCCATCCAACCTGACAGAGCTTGAGATGAACTGCAGAGAAGAATGGGAGAAACTCCCCAAATACAGGTGTGCCAAACTTGTAGCGTCATACCCAAGACGATTCAAGGCTGTAATCGCTCTCAAAGGTGCTTCGAGAAAGTACTGGGTAAAGCGTCTGAACATTTATGTAAATGTGATATGTCGAGGAATTCATACACCCATTGGAAACCAACATGGTGTATTGGATCCACATGTCTTGCGTTGTCTGAGAGGCAATGCCACACACATGATTTGTTACATATGCCTGGCTGTGTCTTTGTGCCAGTGACTGTGAACTGTCTGGTTGCAGGTTCTATATAGGCCTCCTGTAGCTCAGTTGGTAGAGCATGGCGCTTGCAACGCCAGGGTTGTGGGTTCGATTCCCACAGGGGACCAGTATTAAAAATGTATGCACTCACTAACTGTAAGTTGCTCTGGATAAGAGTGTCTGCTAAATGACAAAAATGTAAATGTAAAATGTCTGCAGTGAATAGACGACAAACGTCCCTGTCATACACCTTAGTAAACACCTGATGGCGCTACAGAATAAGATTTTCTACAGCAACTATCCAACATGCCTTTCATCAAAATATATGTTTAAAAAAAAGAGAGTTGTATTTTGTATCTTTTTCCCTTTTCAAGTACTACATTATAAATATAATACATAAATATTAACCAGGATCAACTTTTATCATTTATATTAACTTATTAATGGATATGGTAAAATATTAGCCTCTTCTGCATTGTTTAATGTGATGCAAAACTAATTATAAACTTATGTTGAGTCATGCCTAAGAACAGCCCTTAGCCGTGGTATATTGGCCCTATACCATACCTCTCGGGCCTTATTGCTTAAGTATACTACTGCATGAATGAACTGATAACTACACAGTCATAACAGACAGGCCTACACAGACAGCAGTGTTTTGTTTTCTGGTGACTGTGTCCATATAGAGGAGGATGTCAACACTGGTCCACATGGTGTCTAATCAGAGAGCAGCTCCTGAGCTAGGCAGTAATCATGACAAGTGGCCATCCACTGTATGAGAGAGGGGCTTTAAAGCACAACACAGCTGGTGTAAAAGTGTCCCCAGAGCACACAGCCAGCAGCAGGTGTGGCGGCCTGTGCTTAACGTCTCACTGATGCAGCCCAGTGAGTTATGGCTGTATTACTCTTCATTCCCCCACTCTGCCCATCTCTCTGTCACTGCAGCAGCAGCCAGAGGAAACCACCTGTCGGAGAGCAGCTCCGACAGGGAGGTGAGGAGGATGCAGAAGTCAGTTGTACTGCATCCAGAAAAACGAGTAAACTGGTATGCCATTTCACTGGATGTCCACTGGAGAGCGTTGTTGTTCACTTCAATATGAAACAGTTTTTTTTTGTTAAACCAGATACTTCCTGTATGTTGAGAGGTTAGGTCACTCACTCAGAAACATACAAGTCTTTCATCTCAAGATGAAGAAATTCTCCAAGGTCTGATTTTGCAATTGGTGTCAAACAACAACACATGAGTGACATTGGTGTTTCATCACCAGGCCAAGTTTTCATTTACAAGATCCAACTAAACTCAAATTGATCCACAATTGCCCTATACAAATGTATGTTTTACTTTGTTCAATATAAAATAACATTTTCTGCAAGTAATATTTCAATATTGACCTTGCACTAAGCAAACATGCTTCCTCGCTGTCCATATTGCCAGATTATCAGAAAGATACTGCAGCTGAAGTTATATACAATACTTGTACTTTGTTTGCCAAGACTATATAAACACAATGAACAGTGAGTATTTTCAGTCTGATTCACCAACATTGCATTGAAATCCAGAGATCAACTGTGCTGTATTTTCAGTGTGTGAGATTCAGTAAATCCATAGATCCCTGAGCAAACAGGTTTTTTATCACATACTATACAGAGCTGTGCTGAAGGCTTCATGGTCTACAATTCACAAAACTCATCGAACAAACATTCAGTGCTGCTGTAGGCAAGTACACACACAATGTGCAATGCTGTTATTGCCAGGCGGTAGTACTGTACAGTATTACAGTTTAGAGATTAGAAAATAAGCAATCACATTCATTATGAGTAACACATTTGTTTCCAATATTTTTGTCTTGGCCATTGATTGTAACACATGAATACCTGCTTAACCTGTTATAAATGCACAGTTCTCAGCACCTTATCCAAAACTGTTCTCATTAGTAGACCATAAATCAGGTGATGGTGTAGTTTCATTGCTTGACACCTATTAACAAATGGTTCAGTGTTTATAAAGAGGGCGTGTCACCTTTAAACCAGGGGCTTTAGGACCTTTCCAACACCTTTGGCACAAGCTATCTGGCAATGAGTCCAGCACCAACTCCCAACTGTGCTGTACAAAGGTGAGCCCTCTTTTCACCAGCAACCTTTAAACTAATCTTCATTCATTTCACTTTCAATTATGTTCCCCTATAGTCCCCACTTGACTCTCACTCTCTCAGCATGTTAATGTTGATGAGTGATGATTTAGTGTCAAATCCCTTGATGTGCTAATACATCATGGAATTGCAGTAGATATAATGCCAAATTAATTATATGAGTGGTTACAGGCGCATACTGTGTTCATTTTAGGACAAATTGGGGAATTAAAGAAAGAAAGAGTCATCAAACCTGAAGCATGTGTACTCACCATTTAACAAAGGAAAAGCTATGATGTACCCTTCTAGAAAAAGAGCCACGTCGTAGGCTACCTTCCATAGGCCTATTCCAAAATGCAGCAGAAAGTTATAGCAGTGAGGCCCTAGCCCCTAGGCCTACTATATTATTATGATGCTCAAGATTTATCACCAATCTTGGATTTCCTTTTCCACCTGCAACTAGCCAAATGTCAATTACGTACCAGTAACGTTAGTAGCAACTAGAGAGGAATAGAATTCCACGAGAGGAAAACATACTGACGCCGCCACGTGAAGCTGCAAATTAACTGCCTTTTTTGCCTCGACTAGCCGGTGTTGTACAACTTCCGGTGTTACGATTGGTCAAGCTGTTTACAAAAGTAGCAAAATCATTAGCAACGGTTTGAAATTGAATGTTTCTGTATTTGCAAGCTTGATAGCTAAGCTTGAAAGTTAGCTAGCAGTTAGCAAGCTATTTAGTGCTTGGCAAAAAAACAACTAAGATTGCATAGAACCTGGATAGCCAACCTATCAGGAGGTGATGTGTACGCGGCGAGTGAAGTCAGACGCAGGACACAGAGAATCAGGTTGACTACTTTACTGAGCGTTACGCACAAAACAAACGTCTCCAACACTGGAGGGAAAAAACACCATATGCGTAATCCGAAGTAGTAGCTAGGCCGAACATCAAACAAGACAATGAACAATAACACACAAAACCCAAACGTGAAACAAGGGAACTTATATGCTAAACAATCAACACTAATAGGCAACAGGTGTACTAACTAGACAACACAAGACAAACACCGAAAACATCGATCGGCAGTAGCTAGTACTCCGGGGACGGCGAACGCCGAAGCCTGCCCGAGCAAGGAGGAGGAGCAGCCTCGGCAGAATCCGTGACACAACCAAGTACATAACTTTGTTAGAGTTAATGCAACCTACCTTTCTAACTAATATAGACAGTATCCAGTGGGCCTCAGCATCATAGAATTCTGGGGACTGATATTTAACCGACAACATGTGTTGTCATCTCATATCCCAGTAAGAATATTGGCTAATTCATTATATCTGTGAGTAACTATACTATTACACTGTAGCCTAACTATAACAGAACTTGTAGAGCTTTTTGATTTATGGATAAAGTTAACTGACTCAGTTGGTAGCTATTGCATGGTGCTTTAAACACCATGCGTTCGATTCACACTGGGGCCACCCATAAGAAACTGTATGCACCAATTACTGTAAGTCACTTAATATAAAAGTGTCTGCTAAAATGTAATAATATTGTTATTATTATTATATAATATAAGACTGTTCCACTGATCAGTATGCCTTCCCATTGTTCCATTCCAGCCAATCACGTGATGGTGATGCTGCCCATTCAGGAAAATAATGTCGTTTAGTTAATAACCATAAACGGATGTTTCCATGCCACATTAACTCTGGCCAAACAAATTAGCAGTCAAATTAGCAACATCTGTGCGAGTCGTTAATGCAATTATCTTTTCAAAGATGTGGCCGCAGATGTAAATACCCTCTTTTCATTTTCCTGTTTTAAAATGGTTATAATAATGATGACTATTGTGATGAATAGGAAAATATAATTCACGGAATCAATATCTATTTCCATATGACATGACAATGATAATACACCGGTAAGCCCATCCAGATGGTCCGACTGCGACCGGCCGTTAAGGATCGTGCCGTTGAGTTGTGCCCATGAAAACACACCATACTGTAAATCCTTGTAAATAATGTAGTCAACTGTCCTTACAGGTAGTAGAGATACCAAGCAACTGCCATCAACTGCCATTTTTTTTTAAACGTTTGACATACAGTTAGTCACCATTTTGTTTTCATGTTGCCTGCATCCAGTACTGTCAGCTCAATTATGAAAGGAAGCCACCGTGGTATACTGAGCATAGCCAATTTGTTTATTTCCTGCAGAGGTCAGATACTTCCCTATACAGCGGTGTTTAAAAAAATAAATACACACATCTCCAGTGGTTCATGAATACTTCTTGAACTAAAGAAGATATCTGGTCACATGTGCCCTTTGGGCCTATGTTCTACGGTATCTACAGAAGCCTTTGACAGCGCTATACAGTATAAAGGGAGTAAATAGCCGTGTTTGTAGTGTTTCGCTTGTGGTCTTTCCATGGTGCCAAAGTGGGCCTAGTCTTCAGCCATGTGTGACTGGGGCACTTAGTGGCTCACACTAATGACCCTAATTGGGAAAGTGGGCTCCGTTCGGGGTCACTGATAGACTGACTGGCATGTGTGGAATGTGGCTGGGCTGTCCTCTCTCTCCCATTGTCTGGGTCATGCTATCAATTAGCTGCCTGCAATGGACACCTTAGGGGAGGAGAGACTGGTTGCAGAGCGACACTAAAAGTTGTCCAGAGACAGATGCTGTCTCCAGGTTATGTTACTCACCAGTAGTAGCTGGTGAGTAACAGAGATGATGTGACGACAGACATCCATGTTGCTTCAGTTGACCCAAATTTCTGCAATTTCCACATGGTTCTCTAAAAGCATTTATTTGTTAATCTAAGAGTGACTTGGGAAGAAATATTGAAGAGTTTCATTCCAAAACGCTATATATCCATTTTCAGAAATGTTCGTAAATTCGCTTTTATTGTTTAATTATGAACGAGATTGGTGTGTTTTTTCACTATCTAATCATGACATGGGGTTGTTCAATGTATTTGTGTATATCACTTGATGGTTTCATTTCAGAGAGACAAATAATAATGTTTTTTTGCTAAATGATATATATCTGCCTCAATCTCAGAGAGAAAAGTAGTACTGCTAAGTTTTACACAGTCAAATGTAACAAATAACTACATTTTTAATAAAGACATTTACAAATTATACATTTTTGACATCAATACTTAATTTTTTTTTTACAAATTAAATAATTAAATACAGCAATATGAGATCTGTATGTAAAACATTTACGTTTGACATTTTAGACATTCAACAGTGCATTCATCTAAAGATAGCTATGTAGGTCAGACAACCACATATCAGTCACATTTACAGGATACGAACATTCCATTCCAGCTAAACAACGGATATATAGTGTTTTGCAAAAAGCACATTTTCATACACATATAAAAATCGATTAATAAAACATCTGCGAACAGTCATATTTTACACACACGAATGTAGGGTAGAGCCGGGATGAAAGTAACACGGGGCGAAAGTAACACGCCCATTTGTTCAGATAATGACGTAGTGAAGTCAGCACGTTCCTAATGTGGAGGACGACCTCCCTGCAAAAAAACAGCCCAGTCTGACTTCTCTGATCATCAACAAAAAGTGGTTTTGAGCGATGTTAGTACAAGAAAACGGACCTGGAAGTGTTTTTTGGTTGTAGAGTTGTGTTTAGTTGTTTAAGGTTCCAAACATATGTCATTTTTGTTAACCCATCTAGTGAGACAGCATAGGTTTCAAGTATCATGCTAGCTAGTCTTGGGTGTTAGCAGTGGCGATTTTAGCATGTAAATCTTGGTGGGGCAAACTAAAAACAAATTGTTTTATGCATGCCAGCAAAGCCACTATACAACACAACACAACCCTAAACATTACATTAATTGCACTATAATGGTGACAAACGGTTCCCACAAACGGTTAGGGCCTACATAAAGCTGGCCCAAAAGCAGAGTTTTCTTTTCAGCACCATGGAGTGAATCCTTACCACCGCTACACCTGGCTATCAGCAGAGCCTTGTCTGGCAGCGAAACAGTCCATTCAACCTAATTTACTGCCTTTTTAAAAAACATAGCTGATATGGCTGACTTGCTTAAACAAATGTGGTTTCTATTGACAATTGAGATGTACAAACTATGGCACAAGGGAACGATGAGCGGATAAGAGGCTATCCGTAATTTTGATTAAGACATTAACGCGCAAGCTAAGACAGACGTAGTCTACAGTGGCTTGCGAAAGTATTCACCCCCCTTGGCATTTTTCCTACTTTATTGCCTTACAACCTGGAATTAAAATTGATATTTGGGGGATTTGTATCATTTGATTTACACAACATGCCTACCACTTTGAAGATGCAAAATATGTTTTTATTGTGAAACAAACAAGAAATAAGACAAAAAAACTGAAAACTTGAGCATGCATAACTATTCAGTCCCCAAAGTCAATACTTTATAGTGCCACCTTTTGCAGCAATTACAGCTGCAAGTCTCTTGGGGTATGTCTCTATAAGCTTGGCACATCTAGCCACTGGGATTTTTGCCCATTCTTCAAGGCAAAACTGCTCCAGCTCCTTCAAGTTGGATGGGTTCCGCTGGTGTACAGCAATCTTTAAGTCATACCACAGATTCTCAATTGGATTGAGGTCTGGGCTTTGACTAGACCATTCCAAGACATTTAAATGTTTCCCCTTAAACCACTCAAGTGTTGCTTTATCAATATGCTTATGGTCATTGTCCTGCTGGAAGGTCCCAGTCTCAAATCTCTGGAAGACTGAAACAGGTTTCCCTCAAGAATTTCCCTTTATTCAGTGCCATCCATCATTTCTTCAATTCTGACCAGTTTCCCAGTCCCGATGAAAAACATCCCCACAGCATGATGCTGCCACCACCATGCTTCACTGTGGGGATGGTGTTCTTGGGTGATGAGAGGTGTTGGGTTTGCGCCAGACATAGCTTTTTCCTTGATGGCCAAAAAGCTCAATTTTAGTCTCATCTGACCAGAGTACCTTCTTCCATATGTTTGGGGAGTCTCCCACATGTATTTTGGCGAACACCAAACATGTTTGCTTATTATTTTCTTTAAGCAATGGCTTTTTTCTGGCCACTCTTCCGTAAAGCCCAGCTCTGTGGAGTGTACGGCTTAAAGTTGTCCTATGGACAGATACTCCAATCTCCACTGTGGAGCTTTGCAGCTCCTTCAGGGTTATCTTTGGTCTCTTTGTTGCCTCTCTGATTAATGCCCTCCTTGCCTGGTCCGTGAGTTTTGGTGGGCGGCCCTCTCTTGGCAGGTTTGATGTGGTGCCATATTCTTTCCATTTTTAAATAATGGATTTAATGGTGGGATGTTCAAAGTTTTGGATATATTTTTATAACCCAACCCTGATCTGTACTTCTCCACAACTTTGTCCCTGACCTGTTTGGAGAGCTCCTTGGTCTTCATGGTGCCGCTTGCTTGGTGGTGCCCCTTGCTTAGTGGTGTTGCAGACTCTGGGGCCTTTCAGAACAGGTGTATATATACTGTGATCATGTGACACTTAGATTGCACACAGGTGGACTTTATTTAACTAATTATGTGACTTCTGAAGGTAATTGGTTGCACCAGATCTTATTTAGGGGCTTCATAGCAAAGGGGTTGAATACATATACATGCACCACTTTTCCGTTATTAATGTTTTTGAATTTTTTGAAACAAGTTATTTATTTCATTTCACTTCACCAATTTTGACTATTTTGTGTATGTCCATTACATGAAATCCAAATAAAAATCCATTTAAATTACAGGTTGTAATGCAACAAAATAGGGAAAACGCCAAGGGGGATGAATATTTGTTAGTCTTCAAATATGGTGATCGATCTCTGAGTAATTAGAAAAAAAAAAAAAAAATCTTACTTTTGTCCCGGTTCTCCCCTACCCATAAACAATCATTTCTGATGAAAAAACACAAATGTGAAAAATGTGTGGATATAGAAATAAACTCTTCATATGTAGCTGAAATATGTGATGGTAAAAATAAATCACACGTCTAAAGCTTTCAAAGGTGTGAACTAAGGTCCACTAACCCATACAAAGTGAAGTGTGAACTCTTGTCATGGGAGACTTCTTACCTGACGTAAAGGTTCAAGCAAAAAGCCAACCAATTCTGAAAAAAGCTAATTCCTTCAGTGAGAAGCTGAGAGCAGAGCATAGCTGTGTGCTATGTTTCCAAGGGCGTGGTGGGTCATTTGTTTGTGTTTTATGTTGTAACTGGTTTTCCCAACATTGCGTGGGATGGAGAGGTCTGGATGGTGAATAGAAAAACTGGAGACTGGAGAATGACTAAATGGAGTTGCTCATAGAGTAATGAACCGCACAAGAGATATGCCTCTCTTTGGCACCACAATGCCAATTAATCACATTTTGAAGTGGTTTCCAATGCATTGTGGCCCACACCTGTGATGCAGTTATGAATGCATCCATTGTAACTACCTTATAGTGCCAGAAATATTGCAATCTTTTTGTATCTTTTATTTTTTATTTTACTATGATTGATTCAATTAACTGGCTCCTTTTAATATTATGTTCTTGACATCATGAGGTAGAGTATTATGAAACCACATAACCATAAAAGTATATGGTTCATTCTAATGAGCCAACCAGTCTGAGCTCTTTGTTATTCCAAAGAGAAATCTCCATCCACACAAAAACGTGTCTGTAGCTCCTCCAGTGACAGGCATGAGGCAAGAGGTCTTGATTTGAATACAGGGCTTTAATGCTGGTCAACCCGTGAGAACTGGTTTAAAGAAAGAAAAAATACATTAACAAAATAATGCCATATGCATGTCTCACACATCTGGCGTTATAATCAAGCTCATACAGCTAGCCACTTTATGTATATTTTACACCAAAACTGACGCACGTAAACACAAACACCCTCATAGCAAAATAAGTAGTCAACAAACCTCATTGCTGCTTATCACACAGAGGTACTAAACATCCTTTTAAATGTCCTTTATCTTCTTCTGTATACTTTCTTTGTAAGTATGCACTTAAACACGATAACAGTGGAAAAATAATTCGCTTTTGGCGGTAAAGTTTTCTCGGTGCGTCGCTAAAGGCGCTCGGGTGACAACACTCGGGCGGAACCAATAATTAGTTCCGTCTTGCTGTAAACGTACAATTCAGAAGAAATTAAATAATAAAAAGTGCAAATACATGAAATAAACTGGCGACAGAGGCAGTTACACTCCCACCAAATCACAAGTGATTTCTTAAAACTTGGAGACAAACCTACTGCATGAATAAATAAAATGAAACTCTGTCCTAATAAACAACTAATAAACTGTGTGTGAGTGTATGATAGAACCATCAGTCTGCTTCTAGCAATGTAACTGTTTTCTGAATGGGTCTCTCCAGGTAAACAGGTTTGGCTGTACGCTTTCCTCTTCCATCCAGGGAGGAGTCACTGATGAGTAACTTGAGTCTCCTCACTCTTTCATCACTTCCAGGATAGACCTCGATGACTCTTGCTAGCTTCCATTGGTTTCGTGGTGTGGCAGCAGCTTGTAACAGAACAATGTCACCGACCTTTGCATTTCTGCGATCTTTGGTCCACTTCTGTCTGTGTTGGAGATTCAGGAGATACTCTTTTTTCCATCGTACCCAAAAGTTGTTGGTTAAGAGTTGAACTCTGCGCCATCTTTTGCGGAGGTAGAGATCCTCCTTGACAAACTTTCCAGGAGGAGGGAGAATGATTGTGGATTTCATGGTCAAGATGTGGTTTGGTGTCAAGGGCTCTGGACTGGTAGAATCGTTCAGATGATCAGTGGTTAGAGGTCTGCTATTCACAACCGCCATAACCTCATATAGAAATGTTCGTAGGGGAAGAGGAGTCAAGTTGTCTGGACGACTGTTCTAGAATGGACGCCAGGACACTTCTGATAGTGCGGATTTGTCTTTCCCAGACTCCACCCATATGACTTGAGGCAGGGGTGTTCATGATGAACTCGCAGCCCAAATCTTTGAGCTCTTCTTGATCCATCTCTTTCAGTGCTTCAATGAACTCACGCCTTGCTCCGACAAAGTTTGTCCCTTGATCACACCTTATCTGCCTTACTGATCCACGAATGGCGATGAATGAACGCAGAGCATTGATAAAGGCATCTGAGGTCAAGTCATCAAGTGCTTCAATGTGAACTCCTCTTGAACACATGCAGGTGAGCAACAGCCCATAACGCTTTAGCTCCTTTCTTCCTTCCTTAATGTGAAATGGTCCGAAGCAGTCCATTCCACAGTAAGTGAATGGAGCAGTTGTTTCCATCCGCTCTTCTGGAAGGTCTGCCATCCTTTGTTGCTCTGTGCATCTTCGGAACCTTCTGCAACTTGTGCACTTGTGAATATGGGATGAAACAAGCTTGCTGCAACCCAGGATCCATATGCCATTGGATCGGAGTTCATTTATAGTCATTCCTCGACCTTGATGGTACACTCTCTCATGATAGTGTCATGAGCCCTCTCACTCCACCGGGTTACCACCTTAATGTGTTTCCACTATCTTCCACTCTGCTCATCTCTCTCTCTCTACTCAGCCTAACGAGCTCCACCTGTTCCTGCTCTGCTCGGCTCTAATTACTCTGCCAGCTGCGCTGCATTACCCACTAACCTCTCCCAGTATTTAAAGTCCCGTCTTTCAGCTCTCCTTTGTCAGATCGTCTGCAAAGCTCACACCCGGAACCTGTGTGCTCGCGCTTCTGGCTCACCCCTTGTTTTGTGACCCCGGACCTGCCTGATTCTTGGATACTCTTCTGCCCCAGGAAAACCAGACCTGCTCTCTGCCATTACGACTCCTGACTACTCTTCGACCCCCGGACTTCTGGACCACCAACCACCGGCGTCATCGGACGCATCGCTGCCACTGGGGGGCACAGACCCAGCACATTGGACGGGATAACCCCTGGAGCCTTCACTCACTCCCTACTTCCCTTTTCCCTTAAGTTTTAATAAACTTTCTGGTGTGACGCAATTGTGGTCCTCTTGTCGTCTGTCTGAACCGTGACAGTACGATCTGACCATCATGGACTCAGCGCACACTTCCCCCGACATGGAAACCGAAGAACCTGAGCAACCCACCGCCATGCTACGCCTGGAACACACTGAGAGAGAGCTAGGTCGCATGAGCGGCGACATCACCTCTCTGCTTCAGGTCGGCCACCAACAGCATCAGCAGTTCCAGCAGCACCAGCAGCAGTCCCAGCAGCAGCAACAACAACTCGCCAGGATCATCCAACTCCTCACCAACCTTACCCCAGCCAGTCTGCCCACCAGCCCTGCCTCCGAGTTACCTGCCCCGGTCATTTCAGCCGCTGCCCCGGAACCCAAGATTGGAAACCCCGAGCGGTTCAACGGCGATTCTACCCAGGTCCGGCCATTCCTGACTAGCTGCCGACTTCAGTTCTCCTTGCAGCCAAGGACCTTCGCCACGGAGGGGGCTAGGGTCGGGTATGCCATCACTCACCTGACGGGCCGAGCTCGACTCTGGGGAACAGCAGAGTTCGAACGTCAAACCCCCGCATGTGCAACCTTCGACCTGTTTGCTGAGGAGATGCTGAAGGTGTTTGACCTGGATTCACCAACCGCAGAGGCGTCTCGTGAACTGTTCAGTATTCGACAAGGCAGACGTACAGTCGCAGACCATTCCATCGACTTCCGAACCCTGGCAAGACGAAGTTCTTGGAACACACCATCGTTGGTGGACGCGTTCTTCCATAGCTTGGCTGACTATATCAAGGACGAGTTGGTCTCCCATGAACTGCCTTCCACTCTTGATGAAGCCATCGCACTGACTGTCCGGATCGACAGAAGGATACAGACCCGTCGTCGTGAGAGGGGGCGCCAAGGTCCACCAACTACCGGCATTCGGAGAGATCCGACTGGGCTCCTGTCAGCTACTGCCACTCACCCAAGTCAGCTTGATCAGTCTGAGCCTATGGAGATTGGGCGAGCCTCTCTCACTCCTGCAGAGCGCCAGCGCCGCTTCACCTCAAACCTCTGCCTCTATTGTGGAGGTGATGGACATCGTGTGGTAACCTGCCCTTTAAAAGCCGAAGCTCACCGGGCATAGGGGGAGTCCGGTTGAGCTCAATGACCATCCAGTCCTCCGACCGCAAACCCTTGCTGCAAGTTCACCTCCGCCTCTCTGACTCTACTCACACCCTGGCTGCTCTGGTGGATTCTGGCGCCGAAGCCAACATAATGGACATCAAGCTGGCACGCCAACTGGGACTGGAGAACCTCCGTTTGACACCTCCTATTCCTGCCCGGGCACTGGACGGACACTTACTCGGATCGGTCACTCATGTCACGGCCCCGGTCTTGATGGGTCTGTCCGGAAACCATCAAGAGACTATCCAGTTTCACCTGCTCCCCTCTCCAGGCCAACCCCTCATCCTGGGTTACCCATGGCTCCGCCCGGCACAACCCTCAGCTCGACTGGGTGACCGGGGTGATCAGGGAGTGGGGAGAGGACTGCCACCGAACCTGCCTGCTTGCTGCCGCACTACCCCCTCGGCCAGTACCTACTAACTCCGCCCCTGACCTCTCCCATGTCCCAGAATGCTACCATGGTCTCAGAGAAGTGTTTAACAAAGCAAGAGCCACATCTCTGCCCCCTCACCGACCGTACGACTGTGCCATCGACCTCCTCCCTGGAACAGCCCCTCCAAGGGGCCGTCTTTGTTCGTTGTCTGCTCCTGAAAGAAGGTCCATGGAGGACTACATCAATGACTCTCTGTCCACAGGATTGATCCGTTCATCTTCATCTCCGGCTGGTGCTGGCTTCTTCTTTGTGGGGAAGAGGGACGGATCTCTTCGCCCCTGCATCGACTACAGGGGACTCAACGACATCACAGTGAAAAACCGTTACCCTCTCCCTCTGCTCACCTCTGCTTTTGAGTTGCTCCAGGGAGCCACTGTTTTTACCAAGTTGGATCTCAGAAACGCTTACCACCTAGTGCGGATCCGGGAGGGAGATGAATGGAAGACCGCATTCAATACACCAACAGGCCACTACGAGTATCTGGTTATGCCTTTTGGCCTCACCAATGCTCCTGCTGTGTTCCAGGCTCTAGTGAATGATGTACTGCGGGACATGTTAAACAAGTTTGTCTTCGTTTACCTGGATGACATCTTAATCTACTCCAGAAACCTGTCTGAACACACCCGCCATGTCCAGCAAGTCCTTCATCGTCTTCTGGAGAATTCCCTCTACGCCAAGGCAGAGAAATGTGAGTTTCACGTCAAGACAGTGGCCTTCCTGGGGTACATAGTGGCAGAGGGAAGTATCCAAATGGATCCTGCCAAAGTATCAGCAGTCACGTCATGGCCAGTTCCGGAGAACAGAAAGAAGCTGCAACAGTTTCTGGGGTTTGCTAACTTCTATAGAAAGTTTATCCGGAACTACAGTACCGTTGCTGCCCCTCTCACTGCTCTAACCAGCACCAAGCAACCCTTCACCTGGACCCCAGCAGCCGACAAGGCCTTCAGTACCCTCAAGGTAAGGTTCACCTCCGCTCCCATCCTCCAGATGCCTGACGTGGACCGGCAATTCATTGTGGAGGTGGACGCCTCGGATGTGGGAGTTGGTGCTGTGATTTCTCAGTGGGCTGCGGAGGATAGGAAGCTCCATCCCTGTGCCTTTTTCTCACGTCGGTTGTCCCCCTCTGAGTGCAATTACGACATAGGGAACCGAGAGCTGCTGGCTGTGAAGCTTGCCTTGGAGGAGTGGCGTCACTGGCTGGAGGGGTCCACCATTCCATTTCTCGTTTGGACCGATCATAAGAACTTGGAGTACATCCGCACGGCCAAACGGTTGAACTCCAGGCAGTCCCGCTGGGCCCTGTTCTTCACCAGGTTTAATTTCACTCTGTCATACCGGCCTGGATCACGCAACACCAAGCCAGACGCCCTCTCCCGTCAATTCCAGAGGGATGACAACCCCTCCAAGGATCCTGTGTCGATTCTGCCAAGTCCCTGCATCGTAGCAGCTCTGACCTGGGCTGTTGAGGAACAGGTGCTGGAAGCTCTCCGTAACCAGCCCGGTCCCAGCACTTGCCCAGCTGACCGCCTTTTGTCCCCGAAAACCTAAGGTCCCAGGTCGTTCAGTGGGGACATGACTCCCGCCTAGCTTGTCACCCGGGCTCCACCCGCACTTACAACCTGCTCGCCCAGAGGTTCTGGTGGCCCGCTCTGAGAAAGGATGTACGGGAATTCGTCCAAGCCTGCCCCATCTGCAACCAACACAAGTCGTCCTGCCAGCCCCCAGCCGGATTGCTGCAGCCCCTGCCTGTGCCCAGACGTCCCTGGTCTCACATCGCCCTTGACTTTGTCACGGGGCTGCCCCCTTCAAGGGGCAAGACCGTCATTCTCACCATAGTTGACCGATTCAGCAAGATGGCACACTTCATTCCCCTCCCCCAAGCTCCCAACCGCCAAGGAGACCGCCCAGGTGGTCCTGGAACACGTCTTCCGGATCCACGGACTGCCAAAGGATGTAGTTTCTGACCGTGGTCCACAATTCTCCTCCGCTTTTTGGAAGGAGTTCTGTCACCTGCTGGGAGCCACAGTCAGTCTGACTTCCGGATTCCATCCCCAATCCAATGGGCAGTCAGAGCGGGCAAATCAGGAGCTCGAGAAGGCACTGCGATGCATGACTTCACGCAACCCCCACTCCTGGTCGCAGCAATTGACATGGGTGGAGTACGCACACAATTCTCTGACCTGCTCTGCCATCGGTATGTCCCCTTTCCAATGTGTTTATGGATACCAGCCTCCTCTATTTGCCAGTCAGGAAGGGGAGGTTACTTGCCCATCTGCACTTGCGTTTGCCCGTCGATGTCGCCGCACCTGGTCACAGGCCCGAGCCACACTTCTCAGATCCGTTGCCAGCTACACTACCGGGGCCAACCGTCGGAGAATCCCTGCTCCCACCTACCATGTTGGTCAAAGGGTGTGGTTGTCATCAAGGAACCTGCCACTCAGGGTGGAGTCGCAGAAGTTGGCACCTCGGTTCATTGGCCCATTCCCTATCATAAGAGTGATTAGCCCAACTGCTGTCCGGCTCCAACTGCCTAATTCCATGAGGGTGCACCCCACTTTCCATGTGTCTAAGATTAAGCCCATTCATGAGAGTCCGCTGGTCCCTGCTGCGCCTTGTCCTCCTCCTCCACGGCTCGTCGATGGTGGTCTGGTTTACACCGTCCGCCGCCTGCTTCGGTCCAGACGGAGGGGTAGGGGTCTCCAGTACCTCATTGACTGGGAGGGCTATGGACCTGAGGAAAGGACCTGGGTGCCAGCTAGTCGGATTGTGGATAGGACTCTCATCACCGCCTTCCACCAACGGCATCCTGATCAACCTGCAATCCGTAGGGGCCGCCCCAGAGGGATCCCTAACCGTCCTGCCCGCTCGGCTTCCTGTCCTGTGCCTGATCCTGTCTCGGGACCTGTCCCATCTCCCGACCACGGCCCTCCGGCTTCCTCCGAGGATGAGGGCGTTCGCTCGGACCGTTCGGAGGAGTTCTAGCCCTCCTCCGGCTCCCCTCCTCCCGCTCGGCGTGGTGTTGCTCTTGGGACTTCTGGGGCCGTCCCTTGGGGGGGGTTCTGTCATGAGCCCTCTCACTCCACCGGGTTACCACCTTAATGTGTTTCCACTATCTTCCACTCTGCTCATCTCTCTCTCTCTACTCAGCCTAACGAGCTCCACCTGTTCCTGCTCTGCCTCGGCTCTAATTACTCTGCCAGCTGCGCTGCATTACCCACTAACCTCTCCCAGTATTTAAAGTCCCGTCTTTCAGCTCTCCTTTGTCAGATCGTCTGCAAAGCTCACACCCGAACCTGTGTGCTCGCGCTTCTGGCTCACCCTTGTTTTGTGACCCCGGACCTGCCTGATTCTTGGATACTCTTCTGCCCCAGGAAAACCAGACCTGCTCTCTGCCATTACGACTCCTGACTACTCTTCGACCCCGGACTTCTGGACCACCAACCACCGGCGTCATCGGACGCATCGCTGCCACTGGGGGGGGGCACAGACCCAGCACATTGGACGGGATAACCCCTGGAGCCTTCACTCACTCCCTACTTCCCTTTTCCCTTAAGTTTTAATAAACTTTCTGGTGTGACGCAATTGTGGTCCTCTTGTCGTCTGTCTGAACCGTGACAGATAGTGCTTGACGAGCAATGCAGAAACATGACTGTCTCTAGGAAGTACTGCTGGATGCCTCACATGTGGATGTAGGGCAGCATTAGCTAAGCGGCCTCCTACTCTGATTACACCTTGATCATCCAGGAACGGACATAGTTTGTGCAACTGGTTGGCTTTGTCTTTGACCTTCGTCTCCTTATGATGTCTAAGGCGTTGAATTTCTTGAGAGAGAGTTGCTTCCTGGACCATCTTGATTATGGTCAGCTCCGCCTCTTTCCTTTCCTCCAAGTTCGAGGCCTCACAGGACTTTGGCTTGAGACCTTTGATTTCCTTAGCACGGCGCTTGAGTCTGGCAACAGCCTTCACCATTCTTGCCCAGTCTGAGAACTTGTGTAGACGATCTAAAATTGTTTTTGCTTCTTCTGCCTGAGTGTCATGAACCTGAGCTTTCTTGACCTCTGGGTCACTGCTCTCGATCTCTCCCACCATGACAACTCCAGTTGGTAGCTCTTTTTGCCAAAGAAGGTCTGGACCTGTGAACCAGTTAGAAGCTGTGAGTTGTTCTGCTGTGACACCCCTTGAGGCGTGGTCAGCTGGGTTGTCTTCTGAAGCTACATATCTCCATTGTCTGGCCTCTGTGCTTAGCTTGATGCGTTCAACTCTATTTGCTACAAAAACATGAAATCTTCTGGCTTCATTACTGATGTATCCAAGTACAACCTTTGAGTCAGTCCAGAAACATTCTTGTTGGCAGTCTATTTCTAGTTCTTTCTTGAGCATGTCACTGGTCCGGACTGCTACCACTGCTGCTGACAGCTCGAGTCTTGGTATGGTCGTGACTTTAGTAGGAGCAACTCTTGACTTTCCCATGACCAAGGAGCAGTGGACCTCCCCTGATGTACTGACTGCTCTTAGATACGAGCACTCTCCATAGCCTGACATGCTGGCGTCAGAGAAGTGGTGGAGCTCATAATGCTGGACCTTGAAGCTTGATGGCAGATAGTATCTTTGGATTCTCACACCAGCCAAGTTTTTTAGATCTTGCAACCAAGACTCCCACAGGGGTCGAAGGTCATCAGGCAAAGGATCATCCCAACTGAGCTTGTCACGACACATCTGCTGCAGGATCTGCTTTCCTACCAGGATGAAGGGTGCCACAAATCCAAGTGGGTCGTACACCGAGGCAACTGTGGACAAGACCCCTCTGCGGGTAAGTGGATTTTCTTTGACAACCACTCTGAACTGCAGCTCATCAGAAGTCACACACCACTGTACTCCTAGTGCTCTTTCCATGTGTGGTTCTCCCAACATCATGGTCAGGTCCTTGACGGCTTTAGCACACTCTTCCTCAGGAATTGTGGTTAAGACTTCTTTGCTGTTGGAGATGAACTTGTGCAATCGAAGTTTGCCTGTGCGACAAAGCTCTCTTGCTTCCTTCACTAGTTGGATTGCTTGGTTTTCAGATTCTACACTTGCCAATCCATCATCGACGTAGAAGTTCTTCTGGATGAACCTGATGGTTTCTTCTCTAAAGCGTCCTTGTCCTTGAGCGGCAAGGTGCTTCAGGCCATAGTTAGCACATCCAGGTGATGAAGCTGCACCGAACAAGTGGACCTTCATTCGATAGATGGAGGGCTGGGCTTTAAGATCTCCATCCTTCCACCACAAGAATCTGAGGTAATCTTGGTCCTCTGGCTTAACATGGAACTGGTGGAACATACGTTCTATGTCACACATAACTGCCACACGACCCTTTCTGAACCGACACAAAACTCCCACCAAGGTGTTTGTTAACTCTGGGCCAGTCAGGAGATGGTCATTCAAGGCTGTCCCTTGAAACCTTACAGAGCAGTCAAAACGACACGGATCTTACCGGGCTTTTGGGGATGATACACCCCATGGTGGGGGATGTACCACGCTGGGGTCTTGCTAATATCCTCTTCAGGGACAAGCTCGGCGTCTCCACAAGCTATTGTCTCATCCATAAAGGTCTTATAGTCTCTGCAGTACTGCTCATTTCCCTTTAACTTCTTCTCCAGACATCTGAGACGGTGGATGCCACATACCTTGTTATCTGGTAAGTTTGGTCTTCCTTTCTTGAAGGGAAGTGGCATTTCATAGTGCCCATCATCCTTGAGTCTGATGCCACTCTCCATAATTGACATGAACTGGAGATCCTCTTGAGAAAGGTGTTCATCTTCTGAAGCCCTTTCTACAAAATCAGATTCCAACACCTTGATGACGTCTGTTGGAAGGACTACTTCTTTGATCTGTGTTCTACAGACATAGTGCACTTCGTTTGGGAGATTTGGAAGAACTGATGTCACTTGCTTCACAATGACTTGATGGCTTATTCCAAAGGCATCTCCAAAGTCAAGACATGGGTTGCCATAGCCGACTACACTCCAACCCAAGTCTGTTCTCTGAGCAAAGGGCTCATTTTCTTCTCCAGCAACCACTTGTCTTGGTACAAGAGCTTGAGGACAGTTGTAGCCAATTAGTAGGCCGATGTCACAGCTCTGCAGAGGAGCAATTTCATCTGCAATGTGCTCAAGATGAGACCATGCCTTGGCAGTCTCTGGTGTGGGAATATGATCTCTGTTTGTAGGGATGAATTCTCTTGAGTAAGTTACTGGCAGGTAGATTATCTTATCGGAGTAGAATCCTCTTATTTGTAGATCAGTCAGCCTTCTGCTAGGCACCACTGTATTTCTTGAAGCCATTGTGGAGAGCTTTAACTGGACTGGTTCATTTTTAGTGTGAAGCACCTTTGCTGTCTCTTCAAGGATGAAGGTCGTGTCACTCTGTGTATCGAGAAGAGCGTACACAAGAACTTCATGATTTGGCTTACTTGTAGTGGACAACCACACAGGAATGACTGAGGATGTATGGGTGCCTTTAACATTCTGGATAACTCTGTTAGATGTTACCTCGCGTGGTGGTTTTGTCACCCTTTCTTGTGAACGATCTGTCGTTCCTTCTCTTGACTTGTCACTCTCCATTTCTCCATCAGTCCTTGTTGACATTCCTCTTTCTTTGCTGCGATTATCGTGTAGGCAGGTTGGATGTCCTTTCTCACAAGTATCACAGATCCTTCTATTTTCACACTCCTTTGAGCGATGGCCAGGCTTCAGACAGCCAAAGCACAACTTCATCCCTTGAACAAACTTGACTCGCTCAGAGATGGTTTTATTCATAAATTTCCAACACTTGTGTAGACTGTGACCTGACTTCTCACAAAAAACACAGCTTGTGGAGGAAGCTTTTTCATCTGAGTTAGTTGCTAGTACCTTTGCTCCGAGAGCTCTGCTCTTTAAAACCTTGATCTGCTCACCTTCAGCAGGTTTCAGAGCATGGAGAGATGTTATTGGGTTATTAGCAATCTTAGCTTCACGTGTGAGAAACTTTACAAACTGCTGGAAGCTTGGGAATGTGTGACTTTCTTCCTCCACTTCTATGACCTTTCTGTTCCATCTCGAGGTCAGCCAGTCTGGAAGCTTTACAAGTAACTTCTGGTTCTCATTGCAGTCATTAAGTACTTCGAGGCCTCTGATCTGAGTCATAGCAGCCTCACAGCTCCGAAGAAAATCAGCGAACTCTTGAAGTTCGATACTGCCTTCGGAGCTTATCTTGGGCCATGCCTCCAGCTTATCTCTGAATGCTTTGGCTATGAGGAATGGATTTCCATATCTTTCCTCGAGAATCCTCCATGCTGCGTGATAGGCTGACTCTGAACCAAGCAGGAAGTAGCTCTCTATAGCCTTTTTAGCAGGTCCACCCACATACTTTCGCAAGTAATATATCTTTTCTTCGGCTGGAATGTTTTTCCGATCAATGAGTGTCTGAAATGAAACCTTCCAGTCATTGAATCTGAGTGGGTCGCCATTGAATATTGTTGGTTCAGGTATAGGAAGACGACCTGCACTGATGGACTCTGCAAGTGCTCTAACAAGAGCTGCTGTGCTGTCATCCTGCTTTGAATGTGCCCGGTCTTGTGGTGAAGAATGGTGCTGCAACAGATTATTTTCATGTTTAACTTCTTCCTTTTCCTTCATACAGACACTTTGATGGAGTAGACTGCTTATTTCTTTATCGGAGCACTCACTCTGATCATACACTCGCTGACGTGCCTTAGCAGCCTTTAACTTTTTAACTGTCTCTAGTCGCTCCAGTTGTCTCCGCTTTGCATCTAGCACCTTTTGTCTCTCTGCAGCTTCAGCTTCAAGCCTTTCCAATTCCTCAATGCAACACTCTTGTTCTAGTAGTACTTCTAGAGTAGCTTCATTGGCAGCAACTTCAGCAGCGGCATCTTGTCTGCTAACAGAAATCTGACTTGAATGTCTGGAGCTGCTTTGAGCATGAGAGGACTTAGTGCATTGGGATTTGATACTTATCTTGTCTGAGGCTACAGACTTGAATATAGACGATGTCGCCCTGTTGCCTCGTTGTTCATCTCCTCCACCGTTATCTGCTGTCTCCAAACGATCTTTTGCAGTTTGGATGATCTTCCTGGTTACTGCATCACAGTTGTCAATTCTGCGACGTGTGTCATGGTCAGGGTTGTCTATGCGCCTTAACTCATCATAAGCAATGTTCAGATTCTCTGAGGCAGCACTTATTTTGCTTATGTGTTCATGTAGCAGGTTGTTTGAGCATTGTCCACTCAAAGCTTGCTTGGCGTCTTTAGCAATAGCCTTCCACTCCTCATAGCTCACAGTGAAACGGTGAGCAAATCTTCTTATTTGCTCATTGTACAGTTCTTGGCCCTTTTCTGTTAACTTTCGGTCTCTTTGGCTTCTTCGTGGTTCTTGTGAGGAAGTGTGGTCATTAGCTCTTGTGCCTTTAGTAGCCTGTGGTTGCATGTCTATGCACTGCTGCTCTATACTTTCACCTACATTAACCTGCTTTCTCCCAGAGGTAAGACTAGGCTCTGACATTGTTACTTGGTGTACTTAAATTTGGGTTAAATCTAATTTGGCCTGTAGCTAAGTGATTCAGCTCCCATTAGCTATTCACATTTATACTATTGTTACCACAAATATTATTTTTAGAACATATTCACATCTACTTCACACAAATCAATATCACGTTGTTCTATGAAATGCAAAATTCAGTCTCTTGGTTGTAGCTTAGTTAACACTTAAACATACACACAACTATACCGTATGGATATGAAGGCAAAAATGTGTCAGTCTCTTGTGGGAAATAGTTTAAGCTTCTTTGCATCAGCTGGATTCATGGTAAGGCGCCTGGATTCTTCTGTGGATGCTGCGGCTGTGTAAATGTCAGGGGCAGATGCACACTCTTGGATGTAGAGATGTCCCTTCTTGTCCATGGATCACGGCTCTTTGGTACTGTCTTCCTCGTCTACTCATGCAGAGCAGTTGAGTTCTCACTGTAGCTCCTCCAGTGACAGGCATGAGGCAAGAGGTCTTGATTTGAATACAGGGCTTTAATGCTGGTCAACCCGTGAGAACTGGTTTAAAGAAAGAAAAAATACATTAACAAAATAATGCCATATGCATGTCTCACACATCTGGCGTTATAATCAAGCTCATACAGCTAGCCACTTTATGTATATTTTACACCAAAAACTGACGCACGTAAACACAAACACCCTCATAGCAAAATAAGTAGTCAACAAACCTCATTGCTGCTTATCACACAGAGGTACTAAACATCCTTTTAAATGTCCTTTATCTTCTTCTGTATACTTTCTTTGTAAGTATGCACTTAAACACGATAACAGTGGAAAAATAATTCGCTTTTGGCGGTAAAGTTTTCTCGGTGCGTCGCTAAAGGCGCTCGGGTGACAACACTCGGGCGGAACCAATAATTAGTTCCGTCTTGCTGTAAACGTACAATTCAGAAGAAATTAAATAATAAAAAGTGCAAATACATGAAATAAACTGGCGACAGAGGCAGTTACAGTGTCTATAGGAACCTGTGATATAACAGTGGGACACTTTGTGAATACTGTCTCCCACCTGCAGATCTGCGGCAAGGTTTATGTGGCTCCACTAATACCACTGCCATGTCACACTCGGTGAGCCCCAGCAGTGTGTTACGTTTGTAGGTGTGTGCGATAAAAGGCTCAGCCACAAATGTGCAAATGCCTCTTTTCTGAGGAATTATTAGGGGACACTGCATTGTGGACTCCAGCCACAATTAATCTAGCATATGTTCATATTGTTAGTACAGTATCAGTTAAGAAAACACCAATGTGTTTTCTATGTTAACTTATTGTCCAATGGTTCAGTATGGATACCTACTTACAAAAAGTGAGAGCAGGAAACTGCAAGATCGGGAACAAAAATGCATCCTTCTTCCAAATCCCCGATCTTGCAGCTTCCTGCTCTAACTTTTTGTGGACCTAGGCCTATGCATATTTGATCATCACTTTTATCCATGATATAGACTAATATTTTGATTTACACTGAGCAATTTTGCAGAACTACAAAAAGCAATACTTTGGCTAAAGCCCAAGATATCATCTAAGGAAAATCCAAATCCCAAATCCTTCATAATGAAGCACCTGAATTATTATATTGCTAGGTTTTAATTTGTGCAGCTGAGAGCCATGGGCGTGAGTCACGTGCACTCAGGTATGCGTGTCAATAGTGTTGCCCTGGAGCTGAACCCTCAGATACAGCTCGTTTGGAGGGAGAAGTAAAGGGAACGGTAGAGAAAGGTAGGTGTGTCCTGCTAAGTGCGAAGTCCTGAGCCTGGGACTGCTGAGTGACAAATCAAATGCCCACTGAAAAACCCTCTTTGGCTCCAATGTTACTGGCTCCTTCCTCTGCACAGGTGGTCCCTGTCTCACACATCACACATACGACAACAAACACGTACACACAGAGACTCATACTGTATATTTCAACATTTGGGGGATAGAATTATTCTGCATCGCTAAGCTTTTCATGAAAAACAATACTTATTGAGTTTGACAAAGACTCCTGATCAAACATTGTGAAATTCCAGATCATGCAATGAGATGATTATAAAAATTATCTTTGAACGGCCAGTCAGCAGTTGAAACAATTACAAAGCCAGTGTTTCCCCTGAATTGTTGCCACAGATGCAGAAAATATTAGATCATTTTTTATATAAACTGATCAAAAATATAAACGCAACATGCAACAATTTCAAAGATTTTACTCAGTTACAGTTCATAGAAGGAAATCAGTCAAATGAAATAAATTCATTAGGCCCTAATTCAGTGGCACAGTCATGTGAGGGCATAGGCCAACCCCCTTGGGAGCCAGGCCCAGCCAATCAGAATGAGTTTATCCCCACAAAAGGGCTTTATTACAGACAGAAATACTCCTCAGCACCACCACCAAAATTGTGATCCTTCTCAAATTCATAGACTGAGCTATGGATGCAAGGACAGACAGTTTAATCATGTTTTGAGGGTATACAGTATTTGTTTACATTTAATTTGTTTACACATTGTGACGTCACGAGAGGCTACACAGCTTTCAGCGGGATTGCTCAAGTAGTGCAAGGAGACAAGGTTCAAACAAAACAAGGATTTTATTATAGGTCTTGGGAAATTAACGAAAATATAACAAAATTCTGTTCTCTTGTGGCTCTTTAAGGGTTAACAGTTCAGGGATGTCTCTTCCACATCCAAAATCATAATTCTCACTCGCTCAGATAACTTTTCCCCAGCCTTACTGTAGTCCACGTTGCAGCTAGTGGCCAACCCAGCAAAAAGTCCTTCCAAATGTCTCTCACGTATTTCCACAGGTGCATATATCCAAAGGTGAGTATTTCCCAAAGGTAAGTATCTCCAAATCCTTATATTCCTCATGGAAGTGGACGTGCAGCACTCTTGTCCTCCAGAGAGCCCAGGTTGGAGACTGTGTCTCTTCACCCCCCACACACTCCCTCAGTGTGTCTCTTCCCTTCCCAAACCTTCAGCTCATCAGCTCCTCATTTGTTTCAGCTGCGTGGGAAGATTGGCCATAGAGGGGTGGAGTTCCCGACCATACCAGCAGATGGAGCCATAGCTGTCTGGGTTTGCAGCCACCTCAGGGGGATGTAACGTCCCTCCAGGACACAGCCTCTCGTGACATCACAACATATTGGAGTAAAACAAGCTTATATTTTGGGTTCTGATAGGGTACGACAGTTAAACTAATCTCATGAGGCATATTAGTCATTCTCTGTATGTAACTTTGACACTCATCTACACACTGTCAGGGGAGTAATAGTTTCTGAGGTGACCATGTGTCTCTGTCCCAGGTCACAGTCTTTGTGGGGTATGTATGGGTCAGTGGAGGCTCCTCAGAGGAGGAAGGGGAGGACCAGCCTCCTCAGTGAATTTCATAAAAATCAAAATAGTGAAACATAAAAAAAGTTATCCTTTCTAGATAAAACTATACTAAATATATTCACGCCATCAAATAATTTATTAAAACACTGTTTTGCAATGAAGGTCTACAGAAGCCTCAGCAGCACTCTGTAGGGTAGCACCATGGTGTAGCTGGAAGACAGATAGCTTCTGTCCTCCTCTGGGTACATTGACTTCAATACAAAACCTAGGCGGCTCATGGTTCTCATCCCCTTCCATAGACTTATGCAGTAATTATGACAACTTCCTGAGGATGTCCCCCAACCTATCAGAGCTCTTGCAGCATGCACTGACATGTTGTCCACCCAATCAAAAGATCAGAGAACGAATCTACAGTAGTACTGGAAGCATACGCTACAGCTAGCTAGCACTGCAGTGCATAAAATGTGGTGAGTAGTTGACTCAAAGAGAGAGAAAGACAATAGTTGAACTTTTGAACAAATTAATTTCTTCCAAAATTAAGGAGAAGAAAGAGAGAGATAGAGAGAGAGAGAGAGAGAGAGAGAGAGAGATATTTCTTTTGAACTTTAACTTTCACTGCAGCTAGCTAGTTTAGCCTACTCAAACACCTGGCTCAAACAGAGGGATATTATTTTAGCTAACTGGCTATGGCTATCCAACACTGGAATCATCCAAGTCAAGATAAGCTTTTGGTTTTATAAATGTTTTGCAACTGGGGCCCGCCGGTGTAACTGCTAAACTTCTTATGCAGCTAGCTGGTTTAGCCTACTCAAACACCCGGCTCATCAGAGAGGGATGCTATGTTAGCTAGCTGCTAGATGGGTATCCAACACTGGAAGTCTTCCAAGTCAAGGTAAGATTTTGGTTTTATTCATTTATTGCCACTGGGGCCCACCGGTGTAACTGCTAAACTGCTTTCTGACTGTACACTGTACTGCATGATTGTAGCAGGTTTACTATTGTGTTAGTTCTAGTAGTTGACTATGACGTGACAACGATGTAGGCTGTGTGTAGCGGTTAGTCGTCATGATTTGAAGGATTGGCTTGGAGAGGTTTTTTCGCCTGGTCAACACAGCTGAAGTGTTGTGCACTGAAGTCCACAAGCGAAGGGAAAAGGTGAGAGGAGGAGAGCGTGTAGATAGTTGCGAGAAGGAGTTATACAGTACCAGTCAAAAGTATGGACACACCTACTCATTCAAGGGTCTTTATTTTTGCTATTTTCTACATTGTAGAATAATAGTGAAGACATCCAAACTATGAAATAACATATGAAATCATGTAGTAACCAAAAAAAGTGTTAAACCAATCAAAATACAGTGGGGAAAAAAAGTATTTAGTCAGCCACCAATTGTGCAAGTTCTCCCACTTAAAAAGATGAGAGAGGCCTGTAATTTTCATCATAGGTACACGTCAACTATGACAGACAAAATGAGAAAAAAAATCCAGAAAATCACATTGTAGGATTTTTAATGAATTTATTTGCACATTATGGTGTAAAATAAGTATTTGGTCAATAACAAAAGTTTCTCAATACTTTGTTATATACCCTTTGTTGGCAATAACACAGGTCAAACGTTTTCTGTAAGTCTTCACAAGGTTTTCACACACTGTTTCTGGTATTTTGGCCCATTCCTCCATGCAGATCTTCTCTAGAGCAGTGATGTTTTGGGGCTGTCGCTGGGCAACACAGACTTTCAACTCCCTCCAAAGATTTTCTATGGGGTTGACATCTGGAGACTGGCTAGGCCACTCCAGGACCTTGAAATGCTTCTTACGAAGCCACTCCTTCGTTGCCCGGGCGGTGTGTTTGGGATCATTGTCATGCTGAAAGACCCAGCCACGTTTCATCTTCAATGCCCTTGCTGATGGAAGGAGGTTTTCACTCAAAATCTCACGATACATGGTCCCCTTCATTCTTTCCTTTACACGGATCAGTCGTCCTGGTCCCTTTGCAGAAAAAACAGCCCCAAAGCATGATGTTTCCACCCCCATGCTTCACAGTAGGTATGGTGTTCTTTGGATGCAACTCAGCATTCTTTGTCCTCCAAACACGACGAGTTGAGTTTTTACCAAAAAGTTATATTTTGGTTTCATCTGACCATATGACATTCTCCCAATCCTCTTCTGGATCATCCAAAGCACTCTAGCAAACTTCAGACGGGCCTGGACATGTACTGGCTTAAGCAGGGGGACATGTCTGGCACTGCAGGATTTGAGTCCATGGTGGCGTAGTGTGTTACTGATGGTAGGCTTTGTTACTTTGGTCCCAGCTCTCTGCAGGTCATTCACTAGGTCCCCCCGTGTGGTTCTGGGATTTTTTCTCACCATTCTTGTGATCATTTTGACCCCACGGGGTGAGATCTTGCGTGGAGCCCCAGATCGAGGGAGATTATCAGTGGTCTTGCATGTCTTCCATTTCCAAATAATTGCTCCCACAGTTGATTTATTCAAACCAAGCTGCTTACCTATTGCAGATTCAGTCTTCCCAGCCTGGTGCAGGTCTACAATTTTGTTTCTGGTGTCCTTTGACAGCTCTTTGGTCTTGGCCATAGTGGAGTTTGGAGTGTGACTGTTTGAGGTTGTGGACAGGTGTCTTTTATACTGATAACAAGTTCAAACAGGTGCCATTAATACAGGTAACGAGTGGAGGACAGAGGAGCCTCTTAAAGAAGAAGTTACAGGTCTGTGAGAGCCAGAAATCTTGCTTGTTTGTACGTGACCAAATACTTATTTTCCACCATAATTTGCCAATAAATTCATAAAAAATCCTACAATGTGATTTTCTGGATTTTTTTTTCTCAATTTGTCTGTCATAGTTGACGTGTACCTATGATGAAAATTACAGGCCTCTCTCATCTTTTAAGTGGGAGAACTTGCACAATTGGTGGCTGACTAAATACTTTTTTTCCCCACTGTATATTTCATATTTGAGATTCTTCAAAGGAACCACCCTTTGCCTTGATGACAGCTTTGCACACTCTTGGCATTCTCTCAACCAGCTTCATGAGGTAGTCACCTGGAATTAACAGGTGTGCCTTGTTAAAAGTTAATTTGTGGAATTTCTTCCCTTCTTAATGCATTTGAGCCAATCAGTTGTGTTGTTACAAGGTAGGGGTTTTATACAGAAGATAGCCCTATTTGGTAAAAGACCAAGTCCATATTATGGCAAGAACAGCTCAAATAAGCAAAGAGAAATGACAGTCCATCATTACTTTAAGACATGAAGGTCAGTCAATTCGGAAAATTTCAAGAACTTTGAAAGTTTCTTCAAGTGCAGTCGCAAAAACCATCAAGCGCTATGATGAAACTGGCTCCCATGAGGACCGCCACAGGAAAGGAAGACCCAGAGTTACCTCTGCTGCAGAGGATAAGTTCATTAGAGTTACCAGCCTCAGAAATTGCAACCCAAATAAATGCTTCACAGAGTTCAAGTAACAGACACATCTCAACATCAACTGTTCAGAAGAGACTGCGTGAATCAGGCCTTCATGGTCTAATTGCTGCAAAGAAACCACTACTAAAGGACACCAATTAGATGAATAGACTTGCTTGGGCCAAGAAACACGAGCAATGGACATTAGACCGGTGGAAATCTGTCCTTTGGTCTGATGAGTTCAAATTGGAGATTTTTGGTTCCAACCACTGTGTCTTTGTGAGACGCAGAGTAGGTGAACGGATGATCTCTGCATGTGTGGTTCCCACCGTGAAGCATGGAGGAAGAGGTGTGATAGTGAGGGGGTGCTTTCCTGGTGACACTGTCTGTGATTTATTTAGAATTCAAGGCACACTTAACCAGCATGGCTACCACAGCATTCTGCAGCGATACGCCATCCTTCTGGTTTGCGCTTAGTGGGACTATCATTTGTTTTTCAACAGGACAGTGACCAAACACACCTCCAGGCTGTGTAAGGGCTATTTGACCAAGAAGGAGAGTGATGGAGTGCTGCATCAGATGACCTGGCCTCCACAATCACCCGACCTCAACCCAATTGAGATGGTTTGGGATGAATTGGACAGCAGAGTGAAGGAAAAGCAGCCAACAAGTGCTCAGCATATGTGGGAACTCCTTCAAGACTGTTGGAAAAGCATTCCAGGTGAAGCTGGTTGAGAGAATGCCAAGAGTGTGCAAACTGTCATCAAGGCAAAGGGTGGCTACTTTGAAGAATCAAAAATCTGAAATATAATACGATTTGTTTAACACTTTTTTGTTTACTACATGATTCCATATGTGTTATTTCATAGTTTTGATGTCTTCACTATTATTCTACAATGTCGAAAATAGTAAAAATAAAGATGAACCATTGAATGCGTAGGTTTGTCTAAACTTTGACTGGTACTGTATATACAACGAGCAAAGTGATCATGCTGTTTTTATGTGGCTTCTATGAAAGTGAACTGTTTATGTGTGATCAGGGGTGTATTCATTTCGCCAATTCTGTTAATAAACTTTTCTTAAACAGAAGCACACGAAATGGGGATAAACATACCTGAATTTGTCCAATAGAAACTTTCATTTGCAACTGTTGGACTAATGATTACACCCTAGATCAGCTAGATGCAGACAAGAGTGTGCAAGTCGGTATTGAATGTGTCACTGTCTGTCACCTTGATTACTCAAAATTCTCTCGACCTGTGCACCTACGCTGTAAACTTTAATTCATAGGCTAGGTTGTAGCAACCTCATGATGGGTACAGGGAACATTTGAGTATCATGTAGTAGCCTAAACCTATAAATGTTACATTGAGCTGGGTGAATGGAATATGAATGACAGTCATCCAATATACTGAAATAGAAATAAGGCCATGCTCATTAAAAAAATCATCATCCTCCCTCATCTTAAACGGCACCGACCGCCACTGGTATGTGTGTCAGCTTAATGTTGTTTGTTTATGCAGACAATCTGGAATTCTCGTCACAGTAATATTTATACTACAAACTAGAAGAGAAGCAGTTAATCTCTCATCAACCCTCAACCAGGAAAGACTGAAATGCATGTTGTTGATGTTAGTTCTGTATGTGCAGTTAAGGGCAAGGCGTGCTGCTCTGTTTTTACCCAGCTGCAGCTTTGCTAGATCTTTCTTTGCTTCACTTGACCATATTACCAGACAGTAATCAAGATGGGTCAAGTCCAGAGCCTATACAACTAGTACAGTTGACTTTTGTGTAAAAAATGCAGAACAGATTTTTATGAAAGACACACCCCTCCCCATCTTCACAACATCTTTGTCAATATTACTTGCCCATAATAATTTACCATCCAATGTTATACTTAGGAGTTTAGCTTCCTCAACTTGCTCAATGGTCACCCCCTTTATGTACAACTCCAGTTGAGGTTTAGGTCTCAGAGAATGTTTTGAGCCAAACACAATGCTTTTAGTTTTAGATGTATTTAAGACCAGTTTATTATTATTCACCCATTCTGATGCTGACTGTAACTCCTTATTTAGAATGTCAGTGAGCTCACTGGCTTTGAGTGCTGACATGTATAGTGTGTATATCTCTGTCTCTTTCTCCTGCGAATGACGGGGATTTGGGCCTTGTCGGATATCCTACAGACACCCGACAAGGCCCAAATCCCTGTCATTCGCAAGAGAAACAGACGGCGATATCGTGGACATAGTTCGGGGCGAGCGAGTAAACTGCCTCTTCCATCAATCATATTAGCCAATGTTCAATCATTTGAAAATAAATTAGATGACCTAAGATTACGGTTATCCTACCAACGGGATATTAAAAACTGTAATATCTTGTGTTTCACTGAGTCGTGGCTGAACGACAACATGGGCAACATACAGCTGACGGGATATACGCTACATCGGCAGGATAGAACGGCTGACTCCGGTAAGACAAGGGGTGGCGGTCTGTGTATATTTGTAAACAACAGCTGGTGCACAAAATCAAATACTAAGGAAGTCTCTAGGTTTTGCTCGCCTGAGGTAGAGTATCTTATGATAAGCTGTAGACCACACTATTTACCAAGACAGTTTTCATCTATATTTTTCATAGCTGTCTATTTACCACCACAAACCAATGCTGGCATTAAGATTGCACTCAATGAGCTTATAAGAAATCCCGTTATGCCCTCCGACGAACCATCAAACAGGCAAAGAGTCAATACAGGACTAAGATTGAATCGTACTACACCGGCTCTGACGCTCGTCGGATGTGGCAGGGCTTGAAAACTATTACAGACTACAAAGGGAAGCACAGCCGCGAGCTGCCCAGTGACACAAGCCTACCAGACGAGCTAAACCACCTCTATGCTCGCTTCGAGGCAAGCAACACTGAAGCATGCATGAGAGCACCAGCTGTTCCGGATGACTATGTGATAACGCTCTCCGTAGCCGATGTGAGTAAGACTTTTAAGCAGGTCAACATTCACAAGGCCGCAGGGCCAGACGGATTACCAGAATGTGTACTCCGAGCATGTGCTGACCAACAGGCAAGTGTCTTCACTGACATTTTCAACATGTCCCTGACTGAGTCTGTAATACCAACATGTTTCAAGCAGACCACCATAGTCCCCGTGCCCAAGGACACTAAGATAACCTGCCAAAATGACTACCGACCCGTAGCACTGACGTCTGTAGCCATGAAGTGCTTTGAAAGGCTGGTAATGGCTCACATCAACACCATTACCCAGAAACCCTAGACACACTCCAATTTGCATACCGCAGCAACAGATCCACAGATGATGCAATCTCTATTGCACTCCACACTGCCCTTTCCCACCTGGACAAGAGGAACACCTACGTGAGAATGCTATTCATTGACTACAGCTCAGCGTTCAACACCATAGTGTCCTTAAAGCTCATCACTAAGCTAAGGATCCTGGGACTAAACACCTCCCTTTGCAACTGGATCCTGGACTTCCTGATGGGCCGCCCCCAGGTGGTAAGGGTAGGTAACAACACATCTGCCACGCTGATCCTCAACACGGGGGGCCCTCAGGGGTGCGTACTTAGTCCCCTCCTGTACTCCCTGTTCACCCATGACTGCATGGCCAGGCACGACTCCAACACCATCATTAAGTTTGCCGACGACACAACAGTGGTAGGCCTGATCACCGACAACGATGAGACAGCCTATAGGGAGGAGGTCAGAGACCTGGCCGTGTGGTGCCAGGATAACAACCTCTCCCTCAACGTGACCAAGACAAAGGAGATGATTGTGGACTACAGGAAAAAAAAGAGGACTAAGCACACCCCCATTCTCATCGACAGGGCTGTAGTGGAACAGGTTGAGAGCTTCATTCCTTGGTGTCCACATCACCAACAAACTATCATGGTCCAAACACACCAAGACAGTCGTGAAGAGGGCACGACAAAGCCTATTCCCCCTCAGGAGACTGAAAAGATTTGGCATGGGTCCTCAGATCCTCAAAAAGTTATACAGCTGCACCATCGAGAGCATCCTGAATGGTTGCATCACCGCCTGGTATGGCAACTGCTCGGCTTCCGACCGCAAGGTACTACAGAGGGTAATGCGTACGGCCCAGTACATCACTGGGGCCAAGCATCTTGCCATCCAGGACCTCTATACCAAGCGGTGTCAGAGGAAGGCCCTCAAAATTGTCAAAGACTCCAGCCACCTTAGTCATAGACTGTTCTCTCTGCTACCGCACGGCAAGCGGTACCGGAGCACCAAGTCTAGGTCCAAAAGGCTTCTCAAAAGCTTCTACCCCCAAGCCATAAGACTCCTGAACAGCTAATCATGGCTACCCGGACTATTTGCACTGCCCCCCCACCCCCACCCCATCTTTTTACGCTGCTGCTACTCTGTTAATTATTTATGCATAGTCACTTTAACTCTACCCATATTACCTCAACTACCGCAACTAGCCGGTGCCCCCCACATTGACTCTGAACCAGTACCCTCTTGTATATAGCCTCCCTACTGTTATTTTATTTTGCTTCTGCTCTTTTCTTCTCAACACTTTTTTGCTGTTGTTTCATTTTACTTTTTTATTAAAAAATAAATGCATTGTTTGTTAAGTGGCAGTGGCAAATTATTTGTAAAACTAGAGAAGAGTAATGGCCCAAGGCCACTACCCTGAGGGACACCGCACTGTACATATCTGATGTTAGAGAAGCTTCCATTGAAAAACACTCTCTGGGTTCTATTGGATAAATAACTCTCCAACCATGTGATGGCAGGTGATGTAAAGCCATAGCAAGTGAGTTTTTTCAATAACTATTTATGATCAGTAACATCAAAGGCTGCACTGAAATCTAACAATACAGTTATCATTTTATTATCCATTTATTTTAACCAATCATCTGTCATCTGAGTCAGTGCAGTACAAGTTGAGTGCCCTTCTCTATATGCATGCTGAAAGTCAGTAGCTAAATTGTTCTCTGAAAAATAGCATTGTATTTGGTCAAACACAATTCTGTCCATCAGTTTACTAAGAACAGGCAGCAACTGATTGGGCAGCTGTTAGAGTCAGCAAAGGGTGCTTTACTATTTTTAGGCAATGGAACTACTTTAGCTTCCTTCCACGCCTGTGGACACACACTCCTTCAGGCTTTGGTTAAAGATACACTCTACATGTAGGAAATAGGGGTGGCAATTCAGTCTGCTACCATTCTCAATAGTTTCCCTTCATGGTTGTCTATATCTGGTTGCTTATGATTATTGATGGATAACAATAGTTTTCCCACCTCTCCAATACTAACTTGACCAAATTCAAAACAGAAATCCTTCTCTTTCATTATTAGATATTTCATACAAAAATATGATGGTTCACTGTTCAGTGTGAAATAGTCATTGAAATGATTGGCAATATCGAAAGGTTTTGTTATAAATGACCCATCAACTTCAATGAACGATGGAGATGAATTGGGTTTTCTGCCCATGACCTGTAATCTATAAAAGGTTGATGTTTGCAAAGTGAAGTATCCTTAAGAATAATCAATTTGCTCATAGGGCCAGTTTAAATAAATGCATTACATAAACTCTTTCTGTATTTTGATTGTAAACACTGGGTGATGATGTGCTGAGAATATGCACTCTCTGAACACGTGGCCATAGAGGAGACTGCGGGAGTTTAGTAAGTGTGTCAGGTTTTGGGCCAGTGACTGTCATACATACTAGTGGTTCCGTCTTCATCTGTCTGTCTGTCTGTTTTACCTCGGGAGACATGGATTAATGGCCTATTTGTATGTATGGCTGTGTAGAATATGATGCATAGGGTGGCAGACGGGCCAGATCATGTCTCATCACCAGTAAAGCCTTTGGGTTGCCAGAAGGGACCTGAGCATCAGACAGACAGGAAGCTGCATAAAGGCCCAGTGCCGACGAAGGCCTAGTTCAAGCCTTAGCTATAGAACCCCTGACATCTGGCTTTCTTCTAGCCCGCCGCCAACCTGCTATCCCTATCTGGCAGCTAAATGTAGTGTGTTATTGTGTCTGAATTCTACCATGCTGAAAATTCATCACCACCTTATCAATAAGACTTCAGCTTCAGTCATTGATCAGTTTGTGGAGAGTTAATGTATCCAAAATCCTATAAGAGTAGTACATCTGCACACTGGGCTAGTTACAGCTTTACTCTACGTCAATTGTCTGTTTCAGACAATGAGGCTGTGGTGTGGTTGAAGGACTGGAAAGACAAAGAAGTGATGAGACAAAAAAGGGTGGCTCACTTTTTGGTGTGTGTATGTATACAGCAGGTGGTGAAGAAATCTCTGACAGAACCCCTGATCTGTGCAAAATTGGGTTGCTTATTAAAGGATATTACCACCAGATGCCCACTTGGAAGAGCATTTAACTTTCCAATCATCTCCTTTCTTTTAAATTCAAACACCATCAGCCAAAAAACATGACAACATCTTGGCTATCAGAAAGATAATGAAGACAACAAACTCCACCAGAATATGTACTAAGAATACTCCAAGCTGATGACGTTAAGATGCTAATAACTTAACCATACACGTTTCATCTTTGTTTGGGAAGAAGGGTCTGCATTCAGCATGGCTTGAAACACAGCCATAGATGGCAGCATTTTGCTTCTTTTTCAGGAGCTAACGCAGTCCAAGTGCTACTGTATAATTCAGTTAAGGACATAAAACAACCCGATATAGGCACAATTTCATCTAAATTGTTTAGTCAACTGATTATCATTTCAAAAGACAAATGCACTTTTAAAATGATTTACGTTATTCTATTGATAATGTATTGTATTCAGATTAATAAAAGGCATGTCTGGTTGTTTACTGGTCCTCGTCAGGTGCGTCATCATCATGCAGTGTGTGTTCTGATTCTCAAATGCTGCTGTAATGTGTTTCGTTCAGCGGGTCTAGGAGGATATAGAGAGCATGCTGTTTGTTCAGCCTCAAAACAAGACAAGGCACAAAGGAGAGATGGAGAAGGAGTGAGAGAAAAAGAGGGAGAAAGAAAGGAATGCCTTTGTTACAGCTGGGAGAGTGGTAGCTTTGTCATGACTTCCTGTAATTGTAGGGAGGGACATCCATAGACAGACATGTCTGCCTTGGTCAGTGTGGATATATACAGGGAGACCCATCTGTATGAATATGGCATTATAATTGGGCATTACTGTAGATGGTTTGAAAATTACTGGTGGAAAAATTATAGTAGTTGGTGAGTTATCTGTTTAGTCTTATAGAATACATCTTGATTATTTACCCTCAGGTGTGTAATGTATTAAAATTGTATGATCAGGACCTACAGTGGATATAATTGTAATTATTTAATATTAGCATTGACTTAGTGTCCACCAAAAAAGGTAATCCCCCCTCAAATATTGTCATGTAAGACATATAAGAGAAAAACATCAAAATCTTACAAATGTATTCAAACTTAGAATCAATTCTAAAGCATGAACTGTGGTGGTGATTTTATTTAATTTACACTTAATTAGTCCAGCTTTGAAATTCATAAAAGGAAAATTGACTTGGCAGCATTGGGGTTCAGTGGTGCATTTCCGGTAACCCTGATATCCTTATCCTATTTGCTGAGTTAAAGGGGATTTGTTGACAAGTTCTACTTGAACAAATTGTGTTTAGACAACAGTACATTTCCTTGGTCTTTTGCACTGACTGGGCCAAGGTCGGTTTTATATTCTACTGAAATCATAAAACGACACTCGAGATAAACAGAATGTTTACATTCCCCATGTGAGCTCGTGCTGATATGTAAATGCAGCCTTATTCTTTCATTAAATTTGCATTTACCCTCTTAACCAAACACTACAGGCTCCAATTCAAACAGCACTAATGATGGCTGGCCCTTTATGACCGATTGCCGTATCGGCAAAAAGGGGAAGACCAATTTAGCAGGGAATGAAAGGAGTAAAGCATAGTAGCTATCTGTGAGCGGCTGACAATAATTGGATCAACTTTGCTGAGAAATTGATGTATTTCGATGCTCTAGTGCCTGACTGGCAATCACCCGGCTTTTTGCCTATTTATCATTCCCCTTTTATCTGCCGCTGCCCAGACCTTTCCACGGCTGCCATTCCAGGCCCCGCTAATCAAACAACTTTTTAATAAGACTAAATAGCCTGTGAGCGGGACTGGGGAGCTCACAGAACAGTGAGGGGAATGATGGGATGAATATAAATTAACACCCTGACACACAGTTTTAACACACTTTACCTCCTGACACACCACAACCCTGGACAGGATTTAAGTGACATTGTCTGGTGGTTTCAGATCTGTCTATCCATCAGTGTCAGACCTGCTCTTGCTCTTGGGCAATATGACAGTGGGTTGTAACCACTGTTCATTTCTTCTCGTTTCATGGTTGTCGGGAAAGGTTCTCTTTTATGGACCGTGTACATTTTCATTGTTGACTTTTAGTGCAAGTTTTCCTCTCAGTGTCCCTTTATTCTCAAGGAGGCTATTTCAAACAACACAAACTCAGTCAAAATAAGATGATGCCTTTTCCATATCAACGTATTTTAGACATGCAGCAGCAACTGAATTATGTATCATTTCTACAATACCACCCACAACCACATCAGACACACAGGGACCTTTGGATGAAATCCACAAGTGGTCCCAGAAATAATAGAAGTTGTAGTGTTTGAGACCTCATTGAGGTCTGAACACCACACAGCCTTAAGGCCACTGTCTAGTCTGGGGACTGACTGGACTCATATTGTTGGCCTGCTGCTTGGCGACACTGAGTGACAGCGATACAGTGGGGAGGTTCAAGGTCCTGTCAACTGCAAGCGGCGGCTGTTTTCACGCCTTGTCCTCAGGGTAAAATTGATGCCTTGTGGCCCTTTGCGAGCTCGGCAGCTGCTGGTGTCTGCGCAGCTATTGAGAAGTTAACAAGCTCAAAACAAGTGACAAAACGTAACAAAGGGAAGGAGGGAGAGAACGGGCCTTAAGTTGCTGTGTTTAAGGAGGATCCCCCTGTTCGTCTGATACCACCAAAGGAGGGGAGAGAAAGGGGACCTTGGTTTGAGCCCTTGCTAGGTAACTGAGGGTTGGTTGTTTGGAATGCGTCTCCCACCATCTCTGATATCCCACCCTGCAAGTCCCCTGCCTGTAGGTCACAGCATCTTGGTTCTAAAAGACCAATCTATGTATTTCCTTTCCTCTACAAAAAAAAACGAATGCCCTTGCTAGAAAACAACATCCTGACATTTTGAGTGTGCCTGTCAAATTGCTATCTAATTGTAGCAGGTCTGCAGGGAGAGCTGATATCTGCTGTTCTCCCACTGCCTGCCGCAGGCCCTGCCATTCACAAAGCCAGGGGATGCCACACACATTCTGTTTGTTCTACATGAGCAAACAGATTGTAAACTGGCTGATAATTTTTGTACTGACAATGTCATTTACGGCTGTCAGCCTTTTGTCTGCTCTGTTTGCTTTATTCAAATATGAACCGAGTGGACCTCCCCTCCACCGCTCACTTCTGCATTAAAATCACATCAATTCACTTCCATTTCGTCTTATCTGAAATTCATTGGAGGCAATCACTTGGTTGAATACCCCAGCGTTGCCATGGAGACCAAAGGTCCCATGTGGACTTCAGAAGGATTAGGAACTTGTAAGATTTAAGTCTTGAAGTAAACAGTTTCTTTGTTATGCTTCCCTTTGATTTGGAGGGGAAGAATTTGCCTTTTTTAACTTTGGTTAGGCAAAATAAATCAGTATCTGCATTTACGTTCTTCAGCGAGATTGGTAAATATTCATTCGTCCCCATGCATTGATCTATCTATACATTTACTAATCTATTTAACAGACGCTCCTATAGTTATCCTTCTGACCCTGATCTGCATTCATATGGCATGGTGATCCCAGTTCACTGCTCTAAAATGTATGTTTTATTCCAGCACGGCTCTGCTTCATTTGTCAAGCAGCAATCTTTGTGCTGAAACTATGACAGTCCAAGTGGCATGCAGTGCCTGGTGCCCTGGTGGCACCTCTTCGCCTGGGCTGGGGACAATAAATCCAGCTTCCCGAAACAAGTAGGGCCCTCCTCGGTCTCTCGCCTCGCCTCCCGGGTTGTCCCGCTCCGCTCCTGAGGCATCTCTCCTTTGTTCGTTGAGGTCAGGGCACGCAGTGCTGAGTTATTCACATCAAACTGTCTGGCTGGAAGCGCCTGCAGATGTTACTGTTTTTGTGTTTGGTTTTGTCTCCTCACTCCCTCTTTTCTCTTCCCCTGCTTATTGTCGGCGCTGGCTGCCAGGGCGTTTGGCGTGTGAGTTTTTAAAAACGTGGCAAGTGAAAGGGAAGCTGAGGCCTTGGCTCCTGCTCGTGAATTGAAGGTTTTTCTTTCCTTTACAGCCAAAAGTACAAAGTAAACAATTTGAAGTAAATGGATTCATTTTTAGTGGTGCCAGGCAGTTTGTGCGCAACCGAGAGCTGTTTCTTTTTGTCCTCTTTACCATCAATGCTAACATCTATTACCCTTCATTGTCGGCCATGACAGACATTTTCCAGAACTTAATGCATTCCAAATATAAGAACAAAAGAAATCTCTTGAATAGTTTGGACATTTTAATGAACAAAAGGATTGTCTACATCAAACCACTGAATAAAGTTCCTCAAATATCTTGTAAATATATTGACTAATTTGCATGTAATCAACATGCTTTGTATTGTGTTCTGCTATATAGGAGAGACATCTAATTGAATTCCATCTGTAAAATGGGACAACCAACAAAATACAAATCAATGGATATATTTAAAACAAAGTCTACAAGTTATATCCAGCTGTAGGTAGAGATCAGTTAGAGAGGTGATATTGTTCACTTATCTATAGCATTTTACAGTAATAATTGTAAAGAATGTACAGTGTAAGATGTATTTTGAAAAACAATCACTATTAAGTTTCTGCTTTTTATTATGCTAATGTTAATTAAAAGCTAATCTTCAAAGAATGACATCCTTTTTTATAGCCAAAACAGTTTTGTAATGCATCAATAGTCTTTAATGCACCCACAACATTCTCTGAAATTTGAGGTGTAAACAGAAGTTCCTTCCACTGACAAGCTGTCACCTGGAGCATCTAAACAATCAATGGCCATTTGCAACTTGCTATTTACCCCTCTGTTGACACCCATGCCAGCTCGGCAAATTAAGGTCATATTGGCACATATTATGCATGACATTATACATGGCATTTTTGGAAGGACAACTAGAAACTTTCAATATACAGTAAAGGAAACTATTCACAGATTGGGCAGCTAGTAGCCAAGTGGTTAGAGCGTTGGGCCAGTAACGGAAAGGTCGCTGGTTTGAATACCCGAGACAAAAAGGTGAAAAATCAGTTAATGTGCTCTTGAGCAAGTTAATTTGCTCCAGAGGCGCCGTACTACTATGGCTGACCCTGTGAAACAACACATTCCCCTGCACCTATCCAGTGTATGTGATAATTAAACATCTTATCTAGATTCAATTTCAAAAATCAGAATATCAGAGCAGATCATTACATAGTGGATTAGTAAAAAATGTCAGGTTAAGTTTGTGTCGTTAAAGTTTAACAAAAATATTTTCGGTGATTGATTAATCATTGATGCTACCATAGTTTTATTATAGGGATAATTGAGTTAGACTTTGGAAGTAGGCTTCCAAATTGGATAAAAGACATGAAAGAGATCCTACAACAGAGGTCCCTTTCTCTGTCTTGTCTGTTTCCCAGAACTCTGAACGCATATAGTGGATTTGCATGTGCAAAAACAACTAGCTTGAGTCGGCAATTTTACCTCTCTCATATTGGCCACGAAGAAGAAATGATTCAACCTTGAACATGACATAGAGCACAAAGGATCGTCTCTGGGAAGGTTTTGACAGAGTCCTGTCGCTGCCTGTTGAGACAATATTCTATCTATGGAAGAGGATTATTCCCAAATACCAGTCCCAGGTCTGACAAAGGAACCTGATGATAGCAAATTAGGCCTGGGCTTTTCTGTTAAAGGAAGCAAGAGCAACTTCTGAAGACTAGCAAACTTGGTGGTCTCAGGTTTTTAATAATGATATATTTACCTGTGGTTACCATTCATTAGATAACAATGTAACATCCAAGTGATAGTGATGAAGAAGGAAATTAGCATTTTACTCAAAACTGTAAATGGATATACATAACAGAGTCATATAACCTTCCGGTTGCAACTACATACTACTAACTAGGACTTTTGTGTGAGCAGTGGTGTACAGTACTTAAGTAAAAATACTTTGAAGTACTACTTAAGTCGTTTTTGAGGGTATCTGTACTTTACTATTTCTATTTTTGACAACATTTACTTTTACTTCACTACATTCCTAAAGAAAATAATGTACTTTTTGCTCCATACATTTTCCCTGACACCCAATAGTACAAGTTACATTTTGAATGCTTAGCAGGACTAGAAAATGGACCAATGCACACACTTATCAAGAGAACATCCCTGGTCATCCCTACTGCCTCTAATCTGGCGGACTCAGTAAGCACAAATGCTTCATTTGTAAATTATGTCTGAGTGTTGGAGTGTGCTAATTGCTATCGGTAATTTCTTTTTTTTAATTACAAGAAAATGGTGCTGTCTGGTTTGCTTAATA
Source organism: Coregonus clupeaformis (assembly GCF_020615455.1). Classification (NCBI taxonomy): domain Eukaryota; kingdom Metazoa; phylum Chordata; class Actinopteri; order Salmoniformes; family Salmonidae; genus Coregonus; species Coregonus clupeaformis. The sequence goes on from NC_059220.1 coordinate 30,125,220, forward strand.
TAAGGACTTTTTAATTATTTACTTTTGATACTTAAGTAATATTTTACTGGGTGACTTTCACGTTTACTTGAGTCATTTTCTATTAAAGTACCTTTACTTTTACTCAAGTATGACAACTGGGTACTTTTCCCACCACTGTCTGTGAGTGACAGTATTATGTCGTATTGACCAAAATAGAATGGAGGGTGGTAAAAAATAGTGTAGGTTATTCTGTGGTCAAGGACTCAGTTTTGCATTGACAGTCTCCACCATACCAAGAATGAATAGGAAATCAATAGAGCTGACCTGTCCAGCAGAGTGTACCTATAAGACTGAGGTCACAGCCAGGATAGGTCTGGATCAGCAGAGTACACAGGAAACTGAGACATTCTTAAAAATCCTATAACATGATATAGTACATCAATATCCAATATTAAGAAAATGTATTATACTCAACTGATTATGGACAATTAACCAATTAATTTGCTGTACGTAAATATTAGCAGTTTTTTAGTGAAAATAGGGGTTGGAAAATACTATTACAAGGTATACCGAGTCACTAATGTACTGTTTATTCAGTGGGGACGTTTATGGAACAAGAGAAAAAGAAATAGCCTATGTTTTGTTTTTGCACCATTTTAATATATATACTGTATATTGTATATATATATATATATATTGTTATATATATATATATATATATATTGTTATATATATAACTTTTTATATATATATTTGTATATATATGATCTATTACTATAGATTCATTATAGAGATCTCACAACATGGTGAGTCTCACCAGCTCTATCTCAGTCCAGTCTGCGTTGCCCTGTGTGTCCCTGTGTGTCTGTGTCTTCCACACAATCAGCCCCGCTATTGATCTCATTGATGCTGAAGCCACTCCATGTACTCTGAAAGACTTGCTCACAAAGCGGTGACATTGATACGGCCACACTGATGTGGGTCTTTTTTTGGCTGCCTGTGTGTGGGACTGGGGGTGGGGGTCCTGCACTGAGCTGACCTTAGCAGGACAATCACAAACTACAAGGAAGTTAGGGAGGGGGGTGCACTAGCTAGTGCTTACGGGTCAAACTGCTATTCTGGAGGTAAAAAGTAGGTCTCCTATTGGACCCAAAATGTTTGTAGGCTGTCTGACATCTGTGATGGCTCCTTTGCCTGTTTATCCCCAGGTTTGTCTTGTAATGCTAGCTGCCAGATGTAAAGCTGGGCTGATAAAATGTATTGGATCTGCTCTTCTACATACTGAGATGACCTAATAACATTAAAAGAGAAAGAAGCATTAATGTTGCCACGTTTTCTTTTGGGGTGATGTGCTTTTACATTCTGTCAAAACTAAAGGGTTAACGCATCTTTGTGTGCCCTGTCTGAAAGGGAAAGTCTTTTATCAAAGCGGCGTCTGTCGAGTCTTTCGTCGTGTACATGTTGCCACAAGACGATCCGCCTGCGCATCTGGCCTTTATTTTGGTAGCTAAGGAGTATCTAAACATTGGTGAATCTAAAAGACGCGTTGTTGTTTTAGGCCCAGGTGGAAGGATGTCTGGTTCCACGCTCAGCATTTTCATCACACACTGATTCCTGCCTTCCCTGCATTCCATGCGTAACATATCACTGTCATTAGCCGGCACTTGCTTTTATTGTTTTTGTAAAGGAGTCAATTTTGATAGGATTAGCTGTAGCTGGAAGCCTTGTTATATTAGACTTAGTATACTAAATGCAGGGCTGTATTGTGCAGCCGCAAAGAGAGTTTGAAAGAGCCGTGGCCACCCAGGTTCTGGAGATCTAGAGGGATAACTCTACAGGCACGGCGTGACCCCCGCGTATCCGAAAGGCAAGTGGGTAATTGATTTGGTGCTTTCTTAACAGCCCATGGCTAATTGAGAGCCCCTGAGGTTTTTCATAGTAAAACAAAAAAGAACATGGATGATAAATGAGAGATAGCAATATCTCAATGAATTATCTCTGTTCTTATCTCATACACTGAATGTGTTGGAGATTGTTGTGTATTTCTAAGGTAGTGTTGGTGATGGAGAGCCAGTCAGAGATGGCAAATAACATGAGGTGGGATGCTGTTCTACCATGTTTGACCTGTGGCTTGTTCATCAGGCTTCCAGGTCAGAAAGTAACCATTTTCTGCCACAGACTAAAAATGAATAGAGCATACAGAAGCTCAACCTCAGAACAGTTCCATGAAGTTAAGCCAGGTTCTTCAACGCCACAAACTCTCCAGAAGTTGAAACACGCGGATCAGGAGGTTGAAACATGCAGACATCTTTCTTCTGGACTGCTGAAGCAGCTTTATTGCTAATTCATAGTCATCCCATTGTTTACTGTAGAATGAATGCTATTTTACTCCATTGACAATGCTTTGTTATTTCACTAGAATAGGACATAGGCTGTCTCTAATTAGACCATAATGCTTATCTGTTGTCCTGATTAGCATTGAATATACTTTGATCACCATGTATTATCAGATTACTGTGATATACCTTTGGATTAAGACAAGGTCCCTGCTTATTGTGTTTTCATGCTGTGAGGAAAGGGGTTAGTGGGCTGGGCCGGGAGTTAAGCCTGATGGCTCCTTTGTATGCTGAAAATACCACTTTATCAGGCCAGGCTGTGGGGAGCCACGAGGTCCAGCACTGAGCAGGGGGAGAAGGCTCCTCTTTCAGGGGAAGCAACCTGCCGTGCTTGGGTCTCTTCTCCAGGTCCCGGCCTCTTTGTGCAGCAAGCAGCGGGGCATGCCAGTGATGACACCTCAGTCCAGTGTGTTTGCGCAAGGAAATAATCGCTATTTTCTGAATAATAATGCCAGCCCCTGACCAAGACTAATTGAATGGCGGCATGCCACGGAGGCGATGGGGAAGCTTTGCGAAGCGTCGGCCCATCAATGGCGTGTTTGGCCAGGCAGCTCTGGGCGATTGATCCACAGGCAGGGCCTACACACATGATGACCCTCTGGACCAAGGGGAGCTGGGAGGAGCCGCCTGATATAAAAACATAATTAGTTGTGAATATGCCTCAATGCCCCTGCAGCAATGATTCAATAAGGCTTTTCAATTGAGGAATGTTGGATTATCCTGCCCATGCTATTTTGACAAGATGTCTGAATTGTTGCATACACTGGTATGGTCCAACAATATATGTGACCCCCTATCGTGGTTTATAGAAATCCACATATCAGATGGAGAGATGGGCTATTCATAACTCATCTGTGCATGTGCATTTCTAAGTTATGACGTGATGCTTCAATATTACTGGCAGCTTTGCAAAGAAATGACCATCCCATGCCAATAAAAGGGTCAGCAATCTTTAAAAAATTTCACAGCATGATATTATTGGTAACACACTCAAAAGACTTTGAATACGTGAAACTATCTAGACCCCCTATAAGAGGACTTAAGGACTGGAATCTCTGTCCTGGCAAAAGACAAGACATAATTCCATCTCCACATTATTCCATCTCTCTCCAAGTTATTTCACAACTAAGTTAATTTAGTCTGACTCTGAAAGGGGATCGGAGCTTTGAATGAAGTCATTGAAAAATTCAATCCATCTTTCCTCTCTAAATGACATCTTGAATTTAAGCACAGCTTAACCTGACAAAGGAAGTTGATGCATGTGTTTTGCCATTGTGTTATATTATGGAAAGAAAACAGCTAGCTGTAGAATGGGATTACAGAAGGAAGAGCAAAAGTTAAGTTAGAGAAATTATTAGTCTTAAAACTTTTAACATGTTCTTGTGTTCTTGCAAAATAATGATTTTGTAACCTGCATAAGTGCATCAACTTATGCCTTGTAAGCATTTTTAAAAGGTGCATTAATTTTGCAGAAGCTTAATTAATTTGTTCATTCCTACAAACATATAGTCCCTAATAGTAATAATCCAATATACAAATAAATTAAAATGTAATATTAAATTCAATACTGAAAGGAAACTCCACACCTCTCAGCAATCTAAAACAGCCCTGCACTGCTACAGTTGAGATAATTCAGATATCGTCATTTACCATTTCTATTTAGGTAGAAAAACATCTTGCTAAATGAGTTTCCAAACAAAAATGTCAATAAAATAAAGACGCAGTCCGGAATCTTAAGCACTTACAAATTCGTAACATATTGTACAAATTGGAATTCGTAACATATTGTACGAATTGGAATTCGTAGCATATTGTACGAATTTGGATTTCGTAACATATTGTACGAATTGGAATTTGTAACATATTGTACGAATTGCAAAAAAAGCAGTTTTAACTCTTGAGCACTACTTTCAAATCTACTGGCTGAAATTATACAAAACCTTTGGAGCATCACTAACAACACAACATAACACAATGTAATAACACAACAACACATGCAGACAACAAGACCACACAGACAGAAAAACTGAATGGCTGATATCAAGGCTCCCATCTGCTGTTGGATCAATATTTTGTGCAAGCCTCACAGGCCTGTCTGTTTACCCTAGGCATCTGTGCCTGGCATACCAACCCTGCACAATGTTTGAGCATGTGACTGTGTAATAATGGCAGATAGAGGAACTAATAGCCACTGCAATATCTGTAGCTTGACCCAATGTGCCTCTCCCTAATTGATCTTTAGATTAACATCAGACACATCAGTCAGGGGTTAACCTTTTCTGTTAGCACCACAGTCCTTGCTGTGGATTATCAGGCAATTTCAAGGGTGATGGGAGCGGGCGCCAGGAAGAGCTATCAGCTATCTTGGTTAAGATTTCAATGCAATTTGTGGTAGCCTGAGAGAAAAAAAATAACATTAAATTGGTGGCCACATAGAGGCAGGGCCTTTATAAATTAATGTTTGGAAAATATATTATTTTTATGTGTATACATGCTTAATCATTTTATTTGTCTGTATCATTCCTCTATGACACAAATATTATTATACGCTGCTCAAAAAAATAAAGGGAACACTAAAATAACACATCCTAGATCTGAATGAATGAAATAATCTTATTAAATACTTTTTTTCTTTACATAGTTGAATGTGCTGACAACAAAATCACACAAAAATTATCAATGGAAATCAAATGTATCAAGGTCTGGATTTGGAGTCACCCTCAAAATTTAAGTGGAAAACCACACTACAGGCTGATCCAACTTTGATGTAATGTCCTTAAAACAAGTCAAATGAGGCTCAGTAGTGTGTGTGGCCTCCACGTGCCTGTATGACCTCCCTACAACGCCTGGGCATGCTCCTGATGAGGTGGCGGATGGTCTCCTGAGGGATCTCCTCCCAGACCTGGTCTAAAGCATCCGCCAACTCCTGGACAGTCTGTGGTGCAACGTGGCGTTGGTGGATGGAGCGAGACATGATGTCCCAGATGTGCTCAATTGGATTCAGGTCTGGGGAACGGGCGGGCTAGTCCATAGCATCAATGCCTTCCCCTTGCAGGAACTGCTGACACACTCCAGCCACATGAGGTCTAGCATTGTCTTGCATTAGGAGGAACCCAGGGCCAACCGCACCAGCATATGGTCTCACAAGGGGTCTGAGGATCTCATTACATTTACATTTACATTTTAGTCATTTAGCAGACGCTCTTATCCAGAGCGACTTACAGTTAGTGAGTGCATACATTTTCATACTGGCCCCCCGTGGGAATCAAACCCACAACCCTGACGTTGCAAACGCCATGCTCTACCAACTGAGCTACAGAGGGTCTATTAATTCCTTTTACATTTTAGTAGACACTCTTATCCAGAGCAACTTACCGTAGTGAGTGCATACATTCCCATGGGAATCGAACCCACAACTGAGCCGCATCATCAAATCATCACAAACCACTTGATGTCTCAATGGACTCATTTACTGTATTGTGCATTGTTTTTCTTCATGGTGATGGAAAGTCTACAGGTACAAACCTAGATGACCAGCCTATGTACAATACAGTAATGTACATTTACATTAAGTGGTTTGTAAGGGTGGTAAATTCATACTGTACAAAAAAGTGGTTGTTTTCTATGTTATTTGATCAAGGAAAATATTTAATTTGATGTGGATGTTTTGGGTCTTTGCCCATAACTTTGCACCTTTTGATGTAAATGTTTGAGGACAGGGTTTTGTTCTTTCTGGATTCCATTAGAATGATGATTGCAGAGAAAGGGACAGGGCAACAACTCTTACAATTCCAACTATTGAACCCAGCAAGATACTGTTCTTAATTATATAACTACCGTTCTTGCCAAAGCTGAGATGCTGAAAAGTATTTTTTGCCCACACTATAGACGTTTATATCGGTCTGTTAATAGAGGCCTAGTAAAGGCCCAGTGCACTACTTCTGTGTGTGCACTACTTTTATTCAGATTTTTGATTTTATAATTTTTTTATACTGGAATCGAACCCACAACCCTGGCGTTGCAAATGCCATGCTCTACCAACTGAGCTACATCCCTGCCAGCCATTCCCTCCCCTACCCTGGACGACGCTGGGCCAATTGTGCGCCGCCCCATGGGACACCATGACTGACCCACCGCCAAACCAGTCATGCTGGAGGATATTGCAGGCAGCAGAACGTTCTCCACGGCATCTCCAGACTCTGTCACGTCTGTCACGTGCTCAGTGTGAACCTGCTTTCATCTGTGAAGAGCACAGGGTGCCAGTGGCGAATTTGCCAATCTTGGTGTTCTCTGGCAAATGCCAAACGTCCTGCACGGTGTTGGGCTGTAAGCACAACCCCCACTTGTGGATGTCGGGCCCTCATACCACCCTCATGGAGTCTGTTTCTGACCGTTTGAGTAGACACATGCACATTTGTGGCCTGCTGGAGGTCATTTTGCAGGGCTCTGGCAGTGCTCCTCCTGCTCCTCCTTGCACAAAGGCGGAGGTAGCAGTCCTGCTGCTGGGTTGTTGCCCTCCTACGACCTCCTCCACGTCTCCTGATGTACTGGCCTGTCTCCTGGTAGCGCCTGCATGCTCTGGACACTACGCTGACAGACACAGCAAACCTTCTTGCCACAGCTCGCATTGATGTGCCATCCTGGATGAGCTGCACTACCTGAGCCACCTGTGTGGGTTGTAGACTCTGTCTCATGCTACCACTAGAGTGAAAGCACCGCCAGCATTCAAAAGTGACCAAAACATCAGCCAGGAAGCATAGGAACTGAGAAGTGGTCTGTGGTCACCACCTGCAGAACCAGTCCTTTATTGGGGGTGTCTTGCTAATTGCCTATAATTTCCACCTGTTGTCTATTCCATTTGCACAACAGCATGTGAAATGTATTGTCAATCAGTGTTGCTTCCTAAGTGGACAGATTTCACAGAAGTGTGATTGACTTGGAGTTACATTGTGTTGTTTAAGTGTTCCCTTTATTTTTTTGAGCAGTGTATATTCTCTGTCAGTGGTAAAATGTGAAAACGTGGGAAAACGCATGTTGTTTCCAGTGCTTGCATTTCCCAACCAGCCCAGCTCCAGCCACTGCCCTCCTCTGATCTCTCCCCTCCATGGCTGCATGTCACATGGTCTGTCGGTCTCTCCCCTGCCTGGACCCACCCAGGTCCAGCCACTGCAGCCAGGCCCCCTGACTCCCTGTCCTGGCCTATATGTACACTTGGTCGGGCTATGTAAACTTTGACATGTGGATGTCAATTTCTCCCATATTTACCATGGGCTTTATCAGGCCATGATTCGTTTTCAGAGCAAATTTGGAGCAAAAAGACAACACTGCCTGCAGTATGTAAGCCAACAGAGTGTGCCACTGTTGCGCACTGGATATTTACATGGGACCTGGTTGTTTTATTAAGGCTATCTCTCTCTCTCTTTGTAGGTGATGTCAGAGGAGGGCTGCTGGGCTGGTGTCAGCTTGGGGTTTATCAACAACCAATCAGAGAGGAATGTGCCGTTCACACACAGTATCCGGACCCAGCCAATATTTGTTAGCTAGTCGTACCGCTGCTATAATTGTACTGTAGATACTTAAAGCGTGGTGGATGTCAACATTGTAACTTTAGTGTTTGTGAAACCCTGCCATGATATCATCAGTAAGTTTGTCCAGACCCGCTCATACAAATTCAAGGGGAGAGACTTGACTTACTTCATGCAAATGTCAGAAAGATACCTGATTATTTTCATTCACTACATAGAAGACACAGTGAATCATCTGAAATGCTCCCAGTGAACTTGATGGGATTATATCTGTGGATATTGGTCAATAACAAACCAAACCAGCACCCTAAGTGTTTGCCTTAAACACATGGCCCCACTAAACGTGTACTCAAGCCAGAGTAAATTTGATTGTGGTGAATGGGAGGGTACTCAGTCGCTCCTGTCAACACTGGGTAAGGACAGAAACATTTGCTATGACACGGAAAAACCAAAGACGGTGATGGCATGCAAATGCTGCTAGACGCCACTGAGCAGTTGTCCTTTACAGAGCCATTCTGGACACTAGGGACCTGCAGTGTCTCAGGTATCATGGCTACATTGACCTCCGATAAAGGTGAGAACATTTTACTATCATATTATTTATTTATTATATATAAATGCATTTAGTACTGTTTGGTGATACATGGATCATATATCTCATTTTTAAAGAGGTATGAGGCTCGGACTCACTGAAAATTCATTCTGAAGGATATCCGTTGGATTACAGTGATGGAAATGTTAGTGTTTTTGTAAAAGGTGTTCTGCATCATCTTAGTTACCTGAGGGAGGTTGATCTTCACTTCCTGTATTTCGTTTATATTACCGACCATCCCTATGGACAACAAGAATCGACAGCAAACTGCCGAATCCATACACAATCTGTCTACAATGGTCAGAGATTTTATGAAAAGTTATTCATGTTGAATTTTTACTCCCTCACTCCCCATGTTATGATCCGGCCTGGTCCAATCCTTCTCTGTGCTGCCTGATGTCATGGTAACTGGGTAACGGAGAGAACACTGCAGGGGTCTCGGTTTAATAAACGTGGTCGGATTGGGGATCGGGGAGAGATTCCTGTATTGACCACTCAGGGAAAGATTAAATGCTGCTGACATTTCAGAGGAGGAATTTGCAATTTCCACAAATATGAAGCTGTCGGCAGCCCAGTATGACAGCACATAAAATCAATCCAAATAACCTGAATCCCTAATACCTTGATCCCTGTTAGTGGAGGGATGCATTACAACTAAGACACTGGGAGTGGGAGACACAACCCCCAGGCTGATCCCTGATTCTTATCGACTGTCTCCAGGCCAAACACAGACGCAATAACAATTAGGTGGGCCAGTGTGCCAATTCTCTCCTTCACACACACACACGCACAAACACTCTCTCACACATACACCATATTAGTTTCTTCCAGTGGAGACTGATGTTGCTGGGTTTTAGCTGTTACAGAATGCTAATTTCTTTATTTCAGCATGTAAGAGAGCTTGATAGATTAATGTATTCATTATCTGATTAAATACATTGAAAGCCTGGCATATATTTGACACATCTCAGAAAACTCACAATAATCAACTGCAATGGAAAAATATGAACCAACCCACAGCAGTAGAGCAGGTGAAGCAGGACAGGTGGCTCCTTTTACTACTTTGAGAGCAATTGGCTCCTCTTCAAAGCAGTAGCCTGTAAATGTCACACTGCTTTGAGTCTATATAGAGCATGCTCTGAAACAAAGGGATGCTTATTCTGTAAGGCAGAGCATCTGGAAAGGTAGTTTCCAAAACATATTCAACAGAAACCCTGTCCTACTCATGACATCACGCTCAAACAAAGTACAGCATACTGTATTGTACTTTTCCCTTTATCAAAACATTTATTAAATTTTTATTTTATTTTAATTAATATATTGTTTTGGAGCTAAGCCCAATAGGTAATTTAACGAAGTAATTTATGCTTGAGGCTACAGTAGTAGTAGTAGTAGTATTTAAAATATATGTATATATTACATAATTCATGGATTATGTTTTAAAAGCTCATAAAAGTGCGGTAGGTGTGTACATTTTCCTGTTTGAAAAATATATTGTTCAAAACAAGCTGTTCAGTTACTTTGCTGGAACCCAGGAAGAGTAGCTTCTTAATGGGATCCATAATAAATACAAATACAAATACCACTCTGCCCCTCCGCAGCGCATAGGCCATGCGAACATTGCTTGCATTGTTTTGCCAGCTATTTGCAATGAGGGGGAACTGCCCCAATGAAATCTCATAGCACAAATTGTAACAGCACAAAGTAACTGCACTGTCCTTGGGCGTTCAAATCTGCGCTCAGTCAGAACTTCTGGGTCTGCTCCAGTCTCCCTCCCAATGAGTCTCTCGCGCCAAACGGCTTACTTCCGCACGTGAGACTAGATCAGGTACAGATGGCGCTAAAGCAAAACGCAAATTGTAATTAACTTGTAAACACATATTCATAACTGTCTTGGGAGCCTGAGACCTGATAAACCGGACATCTACATCAAACAAAAGTCTCATCGCGGATCTGGTAGGACAAAAAAGCATGATGGTGGCTGATCATACTTAGTGATTCCCCCGCGGTGTTCATCAGGTTCTACTGTAGGTGACAGGGCGACATGTTGTGTGGACTAAAACAGCATAAAACCGGGTGTATCACAAAGTATGATCAGATTAATAAGCCAGCTACAGTTATCTGGAGAAACATTGGGAAATAGTTTAGTAGATTTTTTTGGTCAAATTAACCAGTTATCTACCTTTGATAAGCAGCTAGCTAGCTATAGCTAGCTGGTAGATTGCTAGCTAGTTACCTAGCTCCCATGCCAATTTCAAGTCTTTCTAAACTAATATCTGACTCGAATATATGGTTATTTCAGAATGAAAGTTAACTGGCTAGCGCATCATGCTTTGTGATATTATATTAGCTTGACTAGCCCCAGTTACAGTGGTGATCTGTCATTCAGGGCAGGTGGGGCAGAGCCCCACCTGTTTTGAGCCCCACCTGTTTTGAGCCCCACCTGTTTAGCTAAAAAAAGGTTTACATGCTCAAATCACCACCGCCCAGTTAGATAATGTGTTTTCACTTATTGCATCTGCAGGCTTGTTGCGTTCTCCCTGGTGCACTCGTTCGTTCGTGAGCTGGCTGCTCGTTCAAAATAGTATAATCTAATCTGTTAAAGAAAACAGTGGCAGCATATGCAGCAGTGGTCATTAATTTGTTTACATGCAAAAGTAAAATAGGTGTATTTATGCTGTTGTTCAAATGCACAGATCGCTTTATATATCTTCTCAAAGAAACAACCGGTAGTTCGAAAACGTAGCATTATATTTCTGTCATTCTGCTTTGTTGACAACTCCAACCACCCTGCCCCCCAGGTATTCAGCCAATCAGCGGCCGGCACTGACTGAAGTGTACCTTGCCCTGGCTGGCCCATGGCTAATTTCTGTTAATTACACTGTTCCCTGGTTGTGTTTCCACTGAGATGATAAAACAGCACCTGCAGCCTCTGCTTCCTGTCTACATCCCTGGCTATGGCCCCTCCCTCCTTGTCAGCCCAGCAGCAGGTGGTGAGACACTGACCCTGTTCAGCATGACCGCTGGGTGAGTCACTGTGAGGTGTAACTCTGACGTACACGCACACGCATACACACATGCGGAAACACACCATGCTCACACATTTACGCAAATACACACACACACACATTTATGCACACACTCTCACACACACTGACGCACGTGCACTCACTCTACTCTCTGTCCTTTACTAGCCCAGGCAGAAGACATCTATATCATCCACTAATACAGGACTAGTAAAGGCCCAGTGCACTACTTTCGTGAAAACGTTTTAACTTAATGTATTTGTATTTCAGTGTTTACCAGCATTTATAACTTGAGTCTGATAATTATCTGTAAAAAACAGTTAATACTGATAGTATAAAAATACTTGCTTGATATATGTTTTCCTGTTTCTTGAAATACTTTGCAAATGCAACATTTCTATGTGAAAACTGAAATGGTCTACATTTACATTTAGCAGACGCTCTTATCCAGAGCGACTTACAGTTAGTGAGTGCATACATTTTCATACTGGCCCCCCGTGGGAATCAAACCCACAACCCTGACGTTGCAAACGCCATGCTCTACCAACTGAGCTACAGAGGGTCTATTAATTCCTTTTACATTTTAGTAGACACTCTTATCCAGAGCAACTTACCGTAGTGAGTGCATACATTCCCATGGGAATCGAACCCACAACTGAGCCGCATCATCAAATCATCACAAACCACTTGATGTCTCAATGGACTCATTTACTGTATTGTGCATTGTTTTTCTTCATGGGGATGGAAAGTCTACAGGTACAAACCTAGATGACCAGCCTATGTACAATACAGTAATGTACATTTACATTAAGTGGTTTGTAAGGGTGGTAAATTCATACTGTACAAAAAAGTGGTTGTTTTCTATGTTATTTGATCAAGGAAAATATTTAATTTGATGTGGATGTTTTGGGTCTTTGCCCATAACTTTGCACCTTTTGATGTAAATGTTTGAGGACAGGGTTTTGTTCTTTCTGGATTCCATTAGAATGATGATTGCAGAGAAAGGGACAGGGCAACAACTCTTACAATTCCAACTATTGAACCCAGCAAGATACTGTTCTTAATTATATAACTACCGTTCTTGCCAAAGCTGAGATGCTGAAAAGTATTTTTTGCCCACACTATAGACATTTATATCGGTCTGTTAATAGAGGCCTAGTAAAGGCCCAGTGCACTACTTCTGTGTGTGCACTACTTTTATTCAGATTTTTGAGGGGGTGCTTCAGTACCCTCAGCACCCTTCTTCCCATGGCTATGGTCCTTGGTCTTTGTCCCTTGGTCCTTGGTCTTTGTCCCTTGGTCCTTGGTCCTTGGTCCTTGGTCCTTGGTCCTTGGTCCTTGGTCCTTGGTCCTTGGTCCTTGGTCCTTGGTCCTTGGTCCTTGGTCCTTGGTCCTTGGTCCTTGGTCCTTGGTCCTTGGTCCTTGGTCCGAGTGTGGTGGGTCCGCATATTTCTGTGAGTTGTTTCTTTTGCCCCATTCCCTAAGAAGAGAGCTCACTGATGGATGTGAGAATCTGATGCCTGGTGGTAAAGCTCTCCTGTCAGGAGGTATTATAGGACCATGTTGTGATTGAGGACAGTTGGAATGCCACAGCGTTGATATCTTAATCTGCTTCATTCAGGAGGTGACTCCTGATGAAGTGGTCAGGCGGGGACACCGGTGACCCATGACGCTGGCTGGCAGGTACGTCTGGAGGAGAGGACATGCCCGGACACCTCTCGCCTGCCCCACCCTGACCTCTTACCCCTGCAGGAGCAGTGTGTTTGCGGTGTGTACAGGTTTTAAAAGCCAGGCCGAAGTTAAAGCAGCCATCATCATTACACTGAGAGGTTGAGCTGTGGAGGGGTAATGTGTGTGCTGAGTTACTCTGTCTGTTTGTAAGGCCCTCACCAGGAGTGTGTGTGCTGTTGACATTCTCCATTTAATATTTTTCATCAAGATCCCAAGCCCTGTTACAGGAGCCCTTCTGTTTCCAGAGATGTTTGTACATTATTTGTGTGTGTATGTTTGTATATGTGTGTGTGTGTTAGACAGAGAGAGAGGGTAAACAAGTGTGTAAGTTTACGTTCGTCTGTTTGTTTACATCTTTCTCTAATTTTTCAAGTAGAAGATTGTTTTTCTGCTCTCCCAACCATTGTCCATCCTGGGGTCTGGGGGGGTCTGGGGGGGTCTGGGGGGGTCTGGGGGTGCGAGGACTGGAGTGGTCATCATCCAGCTGCAACTCCCCCCTCACTGGCACCTTTTGTGCAGGGGACCCTGACGCAGCCTTCAATGCAGGTCACCGCAGGTTACTGACAAAGCTATGTGAAAAGGGAGTTTTGTGTGCGTGTCTGAAAGGAGCGATGCGCACCGTTAAAAATAGCCTGCCAGCCTGTCAATGCAGCGCCATTAAAAACAGCTGGGCCGGGCTCCTGCCTCCATTCAGCCACGTGAAAGTTGATTCTCTCATTGTGTTGCTATCTTGTCACAACTCCTCCTTTACTGCCTGCTTTGTTACCCGCTTTGTGGTAGCGCCGTCGCACCGGCAAAGTCAGCCTCATAAAAGGAGTTCATTTTGGATTCACTGCCCTCCGATTAACACTGGGAACTTTATGTTTTGTGTCTTGATCCATAAATCTATGATCACTCATTGGCTTGCCAGTCTGTCTTTAAATATTCTTTATGTAGAATTTGCTCCTACGTCTATCTTTGTATACGTTTTACTAATTCACCCATGTAGGTAATCAGCCTAATCGCTCACTACTACGTTTGAGTCTTTGCTTGCCTATTACAGCTTTACAAATGGCAGGTAAACCTTCTATTGAATAATAATAAAACACAATGTGCTCTCAATTCACTTAAGAGTAGTATTAAAATGCAATGAATTAATCAAATCTTCCTAGGTGGTCAGATGATTTTGAAAAGCCGAGTGTTTGTTTTGATGGTGCTGTCAGCAATGACACATCAGATCCTTCAAGGGATTGACTCAGAGCCTCTGAGCGTACAGGTACAGGTAAACACATGGATCCCACCCATGGAGCAGCTATCCATCAGTGTGTTCAATGAATCAGCGCTAAGCAGCTAGGCAGCCAGTCAGTCATAGGGCTAATGGGTGGGGAGGGCAGCCTCGTCTCCATGGCATAGCCCGCTCTGTCAGATGTGGTGCTTTCAGGAAGCAATCGTTTACCCTGCTTGTTATTTTCCACTGCCTTCCATTGTTCTCTCTCTCTCTCTCTCCACCTCTTTCGCTCTCTCTCTCTTTTTCTCTCTCTCTCTTTCTCTCTCGCTCTCTCCAAGGCCCTCTTACTTTATCTGGTTGCCTTGGTCAATAAGAGAGAGAGAGAGAGAGAGAGAGAGAGAGAGAGAGAGAGAGAGAGAGAGAGAGAGAGAGAGAGAGAGAGAGAGAGAGAGAGAGAGAGAGAGAGAGAGAGAGAGAGAGAGAGAGAGAGAGAGAGAGAGAGAGAGAGAGACCATCTGAAAGTCTCCAAAGTGCTTTACTCATCTTATCTCTATTGTAATCTCTTTATCGTTTAAATCCTGACCCTCCAATCTAGATCGGGTCTCTTGTTCAATCGCTCAGTGCTGCTGAGACTCCTGGGTCCTCCATCTCATAAAAACTGCTACTGCATTTTCCTCTACACTTTTTGACATTTTGACCAGATTCAATAGGAGACTTCGCTCCCACTATTTATAAGGTGAAAAACACAAAATAATTGGGTATGCTTTTGGTTTCTTTCTAATCATTTTTCCTTTTTAACCAGTTTTCACATTTTTCATTGTTGTCGGGATGAGATGATGTACTGTGACTGTTCTGACTTATTATTCAACCATTAGCCAGGTAAGTAATTGGGAACACTTTTCCCAAAAAAAGGTGATGATATGCCAGATTATAAGACATGACAGAAAGATACCTGTTCTAATGTTGTTCCTAAAACATATTTTCTGTGAACCTTTCTCCTCTCTGAACCTGTTTCTTCCCCTGCTCCTGAATCATTCTCTCCCCTCCCCTGCAGTCCTTTTGTTTATGTCTCTGGGTGCTTTAGTCCAGGCTTCTCCTGCCTCTCTGCTGCTGATGGAAGGGATTGGCCATGTTCATTTATACGACAGGTGAGCCAGCCCAGCTGCTACCTGTATGAGCCTACCTCACAACAGCTGTCATACACACAAATATATAAATATAAACATTCTCTACTCCGCACCAAACCATAAAGATGCACATTGCATCTAGCTATTATAAAACACAAAACAGAATGCCTTGTAAGTCAGTAAATTTCTGCTGATGAAACTGCCTGTTCATTATTATGACTCATATCTCTTTTTAATGACTTGGCTGGACTGGTTGATGAATCTCTGTAATTTTCCATGAACCTTTGTGATGGTCATAACATTCAGCCCTGAGATTTACCTTATGATGTGACTCAATTGCAGGAGACCAATAGATCAGTATTTACTGAAGTAATTGAACGACAGGGAGGCATCTAGCTGTACACCCGTCATTTGCTTGACTTCAGGCGTGACGATCGCTACAGAGAGGTCTCCTGCCTGCCCTCTCTCGCCCCGACCTCTCTCCATTACCCTAGCAGACGGCCTTTGTCTAAGCGCCATGTGGAAAATGAATACTCACTAATGGGTTGAGCGGCCTGGCACTGTAAAAGGAGAAAGGAAGCAGCTGACAGACAAGGTGACTGGGGGGGTGGTGGAGGTGGAGGGGGTCAGTAGACTGCTTCTATTGCTCTTACCTGTCCACACCTACCTGGCTGGAGGTACACCTGTCACTGAGAATAAATCAGATATCAGATGAAATTCAAAAAATCCCACTGTTCCAGGAGGGGAAAGGTTCTACACAGTACACCGGCTGTTACGTTTTGTTCCATGTTCGTTATGATATTATACAGCAGTGGCATCTGCCCTAACCAAGAAGATTATAACTCTGAGTAGCACAATCAATGAAGGGAAGTTGATGTCCAAAGCTGATCTATTTTTACACTGGGCATGTATCCTTTTAGACAGATTTTCTGAAGTGTGTGTGGTTCAAAGGGTATTTGTCCTTCTTACCTTACAACCTAATCTCTTAAACAAAAATAGGTATATTTTATTGCTCTTCTTGTCTGGGAGAAGTCTGCAGATAACTGGTTTGGAGAGATAGTGCCGGGCCACTTACTTGACGGTGGCTGTGCTCGGAGTCAGCCCTGCAGTGACCCATGACAAGTGTGGCTGTTGTGTGCGTTGCCACCTCCAATGTGCCGCTATTAAGATTTTACCACCACTCATAAATTAGCTCACTTTGATGTAGATCATGTCTTTTCAGTCAACCGATCTTAAGGGACTAAATGGAACACCTGATAACAGGTTTTATATCTAAACATTTTACTCAGTTCTTTGATATCTTCAGCAAGATTAATTAAATCCCTTAAATTCCGAACTTCTGAAGATAACTGTCCAGAGTTTCCAGAGTTCTATGAAATATGACCTATAATAATTACAATATTAGTGAAATAGTTTTCTTTCCAAAAAATGGTAATCAAGTATGTTAATAAGCAGCTTTTCCGTATTGGAATGGTGTAGGCGTACCCCAACAACAGAATGGTGTGGGTGTATACCGGTCATAAAAAAATATGAATGTGAGTAGATTGCTGATTGGCCAGCTCATCCTCCTCTAGACCACTGATTGGCCAGCTCATCCTCCTCTCGACCACTGATGGCCAGCTCATCCTAGAAGTATGGCATCATACTCTATGAGGAAATAGCAAGCATTTTCGAAATGGTCTGTTAGAGATACAAGTTTGATGTGGGGTTTTTGAAGTGCTTTTTCTCCAATTGATAATTTGGCCACAAATACACGAGTATAGGACGAGTCAACAACATTATTTGTATATGAATTAACAGAATATGAGCTTTTTATAAATTAGATTTTCACTGGACAGTTTTTAAAGTGGAACTGACAATGTTTTAGCAATATGAAATCTTATTCAAATCTCTCCATACACTCTTAGAAACAGAGAGTTCTACATGGAAACCAAAAGGGTTCTACCTGGAGCCAAAAAGGGTTCCAACTGGAAACAAAAAGGGTTCTCCTATGGGGACAGCCAAATAACCTAGGAGTGTATATACCCCCAGGAAGAATATGACACCTTTTTTATTTATTTTTGACAAGCGTGCACTTAGATATGGTCATTTTTCATAAATTCATAGAATGTTTGGGAATGACGTATACTTAGGCATTTGTGAAAGTTCTACAGCAATATAGAGTGGGAAAACGGCTGTGTGTTTGGACAATTAATAGACACTGCAGTAAATAAAACCTAATAAAAACATCTGTCTTGTCCAGGACCGGTGTCTACGCAGACCGGTGCACCATAGCCAGTCAGAGCTACAGTAGGCCTATATGGAAATTAGCCATTTGCCACATGGACCTGCCCTCATTCACTTTGAACTGGACTGTGTGTTTATAGGCAGTAGCAACAGCGCAACTTTAAATCATTACATCGCATTCACCAAAAGCCACAAAATACACCTGAATGGATTTCTGCAAATATGTAAATACCACGGGAGTCCTCTTACATTTGGGAACTTCACAGTCCTATTGATCAAACAACCATGAAAAGGTAGGCTCTCTCTCCCTCAGTTGCCTATGCATATCAACAACAACAAGATCAACAACTAATGCTAGCTGGAGCAAGATGAGCTAAAATCTAACGAAGGAACACTAGATAAACCCTCTCAAACTTTTTCAGCTTGTAGTTGGCTGTCAAAATTGCACTGATAAACGATGGGGAAGAGTACCCTGCTCGTCGTTCTGCAGCTTTCCTGCCAATGCATCCTTGTCCAACCCACGTTTTGAGAACTGAATGGGAACTTGCCTGCCTGCCAAACACATTTGATTGACAACTAAGAGATATGCTAACTGTGGATAACAGTCGTTCAAGTTCAGAATAGCTAGCTAGCTAGCAAAGCGATTCACATTTCTTGCTAGCTAACCAAATGACACCTGCATCTCTAGCTGTAGCCACTGAAAAACGATATGAGGGGAAAAAGTTGGTCACTCACCCACTCTTCCAATGACATCCTCCCAGCAGCTAGCTAGCTAGCTAGCTAACATTAGGCTCTGTGTTTTTATCTTGCTAAATAAATAGGTAGCTACATAAATAGATACGCTAGCCCAGGGTTGTCAAACTCAATCAGCGCATGGGCCGTATTGAAAATATGGTGCACTCAAAATGTCTTGTAGTTGAGTAGCCAGCCTAGGCTACTGCTCAAATATTGCTGTAATGGGCCTACATGTTTCTCCTTTGCATGGTGTTTTGTTGCAGGTTTAGTTTTTTGGTTATTCATTGTCAAGCTTTAAAAACCGAAGCCATACTGCAACATCTTAGTAGTCTAACTAGGACTGTGACATGTGTCTGTACACTTTCCCTCTGCTGTGTGCTATAAACAGGAAAAGTAAAGCAGCACAATTGAAGTTGAATTCACCAATGCAAGCACATCAGGCTGTAATTTCATAAAGTAGACAGTAGATAACTTTGCTTGTTTGTCTTATTCGGTCCAAGGGCCTGTTTGATAGGTGCACTAGCCTATTAGCCACGTTATGACTGACTTGTGATCATTGCCCTTGCTAGTTTGATTCAGTGGAGGCTGCTGAGGGGAGGACGGCTCATAATAATGTCTGGAACGGAGTAAATGGATTGGCATCAAACACATAATATTTGATACCATTTGATACCATTCCACTAATTCCGCTCCAGCCATTACCACGAGCCCATCCTCCCCAATTAAGGTGCCACCAACCTCCTGTGGTTTGATTGTATTGACATTCCCAGCCTTAATTACAGTCGTCCGTTTTTGTTCAAAATATTGAGTCATTGAAACTGAAACAGTGCATTCCGAATGGGTGGAGGCAGTGAAAAATGTTCCAGGCCAGCTGTGATTTATAACCTGATAGCAATATTTGTTGGACTACCAAGACATTTATTGGTGAATTATATTAATCATGCATTGAACTGCATCCATCTATTCTGCCAACAATGCCATGGAATTTTGAGTCAAATAAAACCTACTTTTAAAACCTTTTATAAAGTTGGTTTTGTAGCATTAACTCGGAATTTGATATTTTTGACTTATATTATCATTGTCTGTTTGTTTAATATCGGCAAAGTAGTTCAAATGCTGTCAATTCCACTTTACATATTGCATTATTGTGTATGTCCATGAATTTGTTGGAAAGTGATTTATTTCATTGTATAGT
This sequence comes from Coregonus clupeaformis, assembly GCF_020615455.1. Classification (NCBI taxonomy): domain Eukaryota; kingdom Metazoa; phylum Chordata; class Actinopteri; order Salmoniformes; family Salmonidae; genus Coregonus; species Coregonus clupeaformis. The sequence continues at coordinate 30,144,941 of NC_059220.1, forward strand.
AAACTAAAAGTATTTTTCCTTGTAACTGCAACAACATTTTAAATACAAGTGAACACTATCCATCCCTTGATCACCTTTTCTAGAGAAGAATCAAGTACATTGGCGGTAAGCTTTCCTTTCAAAGAGCATATCACCATTAATGAATGACATTTTCCACAGAATGGAATATTCCTTCGTTGTATGTGTAGGCCTGACAAAAGACTATGGGTTAATGCAGTGCATTGCAGCTTAGGACACACTATGCTCTTTCAAATTTTAGCATTGTGCCTGTGACATCAAAAGGGCCTTTGAGCATGTCGCTATGTTCAATGAGCTTTCATCTTCTTACCTCATTACTCATTACAACTTTCACAGTGGCACAATGACTTGGCAACAAAGCTGTTGTCTGAAATCCTCTCGAGATGTTAGGCCCCCACGCTTTAACTCAGCCCCCAACGCTTTGACTCAGCTCCTGCATTTAAATTACAGTAAGATCCCTGAAAGTGAGGATTTGTAACTCCTCAGATCAGACTCTGTTCACGATCACATCACAGTAAATCCCCACAGGGATATTCTGCATAACATGACTTGAGCTGATCAGATGGGTCTACTTAGTTAGTTTCTATTGAGGCTTGGACACCATGTCCAGAAAGAAAGCTTACAAGAAGTGAAACGTACTGTTATTCTTTAAACAGTCTTCTTGACAAGCCAAATCTAAAATGTTGCTAATTGAATGTACCAGGTAGCTACAATAAACAATTGCAAAGAATTTCAGACAATTAAAGGTAGACAATATTATATTTCTTCAAAATAGTACTTTAAATTATATAGTTGAAGTTGGAGGTTTACATACACTTAGGTTGGAGTCATTAAAACTCATTTTTCAACCACTCCACAAATTTCTTGTTAACAAACTATAGTTTTGGCAAGTCGGTTAGGACATCTACTTTGTGCATGACACAAGTAATTTTTCCAACAATTGTTTACAGACAGATTATTTCACTTATAATTCATTGTATCACAATTCCAGTGGGTCAGAAGTTTACATACACTAAGTTGACTGTGTCTTTAAACAGCTTGGAAGATTCCAGAAAATGATGTCATGGCTTTAGAAGCTTCTGATAGGCTAATTGACATAATTTGAGCCAATTAGAGGTGTACCTGTGGATGTATTTCAAGGCCTACCTTCAAACTCAGTGCCTCTTTGCTTGACATCATGGGAAAATCAAAAGAAATCAGCCAAGACTTCAGAAACAAAATTGTAGACCTCCACAAGTCTGGTTCATCCTTGGGAGCAATTTCCAAACACCTGAAGGTACCACGTTCATCTGTACAAACAATAGTACGCAAGTATAAACACCATGGGACCACGCAGCGTCATACCGCTCAGGAAGGAGACGCGTTCTGTCTCCTAGAGATGAACGTACTTTGGTGCGAAAAGTGCAAATCAATCCCAGAATAACAGCAAAGGACCTTGTGAAGATGCTTGAGGAAACAGGTACAAAAGTATCTATATCCACAGTAAAACGAGTCCTATATCGTTATAACCTCAAAGGCCGCTCAGCAAGGAAGAAGCCACTGCTCCAAAACCGCCATAAAAAAGCCAGACTACGGTTTGCAACTGCACATGGGGACAAAGATCGTACTTTTTGGAGAAATGTCCTCTGGTCTGATTAAACAAAAATAGAACTGTTTGGCCATAATGACCATTGTTATGTTTGGAGGAAAAAGGGGGCTTGCAAGCCGAAGAACACCATCCCAACCATGAAGCACGGGGGTGGCAGCATCATGCTGTGGGGGTGCTTTGCTGCAGGAGGGTCTGGTGCACTTCACAAAATAAATGGCATCATGAGGAAGGAAAATTATGTGGATATGTTGAAGCAACATCTCAAGACATCAGTCAGGAAGTTAAAGCTTGGTCGCAAATGGGTCTTCCAAATGGACAATGACCCCAAGCATACTTCCAAAGTTGTGGCAAAATGGCTTAAGGACAACAAAATCAAGGTATTGGAGTGGCCATCACAAAGCCCTGACCTCAATCCTATAGAACATTTGTGGGCAGAACTGAAAAAGCGTGTGCGAGCAAGGAGGCCTACAAACCTGTCAGGAGGAATGGGCCAAAATTCACCCAACTTATTGTGGGAAGCTTGTGGAAGGCTACCCGAAACGTTTGACCCAAGTTAAACAATTTAAAGGCAATGCTACCAAATAATAATTGAGTGTATGTAAACTTCTGACCCACTGTGAATGTGATGAAAGAAATAAAAGCTGAAAGAAATAATTCTCTCTACTATTATTCTGACATTTCACATTCTTAAAATAAAGTGGTGATCCTAACTGACCTAAAACAGGGAATTTTTACTAGGATTAAATGTCAGGAATTGTGAAAAACTGAGTTTAAATGTATTTGGCTAAGGTGTATGTAAACTTCGGACTTCAACTGTATATTGTTTTTTATTCTTAGAATATAAAATGACATTTGGGCTTTTTTTTTTCTTCCAATATTCTATATCAGGACCCCAATATTTCTTCAATCAGTTTCAGGAGGAAAACAAACACAGCTTTGAGTGAGCCCCTGGAGTGTGTGTACACATACACATACACACACACAAACTCTGAGAATTGGGCTCAAAAAGTCAGCTGGACAGTAGAGTTCCAGAGGTACTGTTGACCTCAGAGGAAACTAGTTTTGATCTCTCTCTCTCTCTCTCTCTCTCTCTCCCCCCCTCCCTCTCTCCCTCTCATTCTCTCTCTGCTTCTCTCTCTGTGTCTCTCTTCCCCCCCCTCTCTCTCTCCCTCTTGTTCTCTCTCGCTCTGTCTATCTTCCCCCCTCTCTGTCTCCCTCTCGTTCTCGCTCTGCTTCTCTCTCTCTATCTTCCCCCCCACCTCTCTCCCTCTCGTTCTCTCTCTCTCTGTCTTTCCCCCTCCCCCCTCTCTCTCCCTCTCGTTCTCTCTCTGCTTCTCTCTCTGTCTCTCTCTGCCTTTACAACTTCATTTCCTCTCCTGTTGATTTGGAGTGTTTGTTTTAAAACAGTTTTATCATCTCTGCTTTACAGGCTCACTGTAATTGCTGGGTATGAACCAAAAGACCTGTAAAACACACAAATAAATATTTGACTGATACAAAAGGTTTCTGTCTGACCCAGGTCATGTAGAAAATAACACATCTAATGAATTGCCCTTATTGTGTAGACTTTCCGTGCTGCCCGTTTCATAGACCAACCAATCAGAGCTAGGCTTTTGTTCACGTTATCATGCTGTTCATTTATCTTGCTGCCGGAAAGCCGTGTTCAGTTAACGCCATCATATCATCTGATTGTGTTATCAAAGTTGTGCTACAGAACGCTCTCAGTCGTTTTACAAAGGGACAGACATTATTGAGGAGAAAAAGGTTAAGTGCCCAGACTGTGTTTATAGAACCTTGAAATAAAATCAGGACAACAAAACAGTCTACTTTGTTGACAGAAAACATGCTTCATGATTTATTTGTCATCCACCTGTCATGAAACATTAGTGAAACAATAAAATCAACCACTCCATAAAAAAGAAAAAAATGTTTAACTCTGTTTATTCATAAGACAACACAAAACAATATAAATAATATACTCAACTATAAAATTTAAATAAATAAAAGAAAAGAATAGCTATAAAGATACCGTACTTTAGACAAGTTAAACACACTGGGCAGAAGGGTACAAAGGATAAAGGGCAATCTGTAGTTAATACAGGGACAGAGCGGTCACCTCGCCATTGTTCCTGTGAACAGACAAGGGATAGGGGTGGAGAAATGCAACCACTCACATTCACAGACAGTCATGTCCACAGACCAACCATCCACTGGACCAAAATGAAAGTATACAAAGCTTTTTTTTGTGTAAACATAAACATAATACAAAAGTGTAAACATAATACAAAACAGGGTTAAACAAGCTCACATCTTCGTCTCTGACAGGGCAAGAGGAATAAGGCATCCGCAAGTCACATTCAATAAGAATCAATAGGCACATCATCAATCTCAATGTCCCCCCCCAAAAAAACACAAAGAAATGCTCCTCCACATGGGGTGTCAAATATATACTTATTTTTGTTTTAATAAGAATGCCACCAGAAAGTGGACTGTTCAAAGTAAGACTGGAATGGAGCCCAAGCATCATAAAACAGTTTGGAGTTCCCATGTGTATTGAATTAAATGTTTTCTAATTTCAATGAGCACAACACATCTCCCACCCAATATTTATAAGATGGAGGAACTGCCAATTTCCAGTTCTGGAGTATTAACTGTCTAGCTAAGAGAGTTGTATAAGCAACAGTGGCCGACTGGATTCTTGACAGGGGGGTACCTATGGGCAGTACTCCAAAAAAGGTTGTAAGGAGAGATGGATCTATAACAGTGTCATATATATCAGAGAAACATTTAAATATCAATTCCCAGAAACCAGAAAATTTGTGACAGCCCCAAAACATATGAAACAGTGTGGCTGGTTCCGTTTTACATCGGACACAAGTAGGATCAAAATCAAATAATATTCTTCAGAGTTTGGCCCCGGACCAGTGGATACGGTGAACCACCTTGAATTGAATGAGGCTGTGTCTAGTGCTAAAAGAGGACAAATGCACCCTGTGCAGCACAGATTCCCAGGTGTCTTCCCCAAGTTCCTCCCCCAAATCCTTTTCCCATCGAGTCTTTAAAGGCACCCAGTTCTCCTCTGAATCATTCAGATGTTCACTGGAAAACTTCAGACGGCCCTTTATATGTGCTTTCTTGAGCAGGGGGACCTGCAGTATTTCAGTCCTTCACTGCATAGTGTGTTACCAATAGTTTTCTTGGTGACTATGGTCCCAGCTGCCTTGAGATCATTGGCAAGATCCTCCCGTGTAGTTCTGGGCTGATTCCTCACCGTTCTCATGATCATTGCAACTCCATGAGGTGAGATCTTGCATGGAGCCCCAGGCTGAGGGAGATTGACAGTTCTTTTGTGTTTCTTCCATTTGCGAATAATCGCACCAACTGTTGTCACCTTCTCACCAAGCTGCTTGGCGATGGTCTTGTAGCCCATTCCAGCCTTGTGTAGGTCTACAATCTTGACCCTGACATCCTTGGAGAGCTCTTTGGTCTTGGCCATGGTGGAGAGTTTGGAATCTGATTGATTGATTGCTTCTGTGGACAGGTGTCTTTTATACAGGTAACAAGCTGAGATTAGGAGCACTCCCTTTAAGAGTGTGCTCCTAATCTCAGCTCGTTACCTGTATAAAAGACACCTGGGAGCCAGAAATCTTTCTGATTGAGAGGGGGTCAAAAACGTATTTCCCTCATTAAAATGCAAATCAATTTATAACATTTTTTACATGCGTTTTTCTGGATTTTGTTGTTGTTATTCTGTCTCTCACTGTTCAAATAAACCTACCATTAAAATTATAGACTGATCATTTCTTTGTCAGTGGGCAAACCTACAAAATCAGCAGGGGATCAAATACTTTTTTCCCTCACTGTATTAGCTCTGACAAAGTTCCTAGCCTGGAGATAGTGGAAGAAGTGGGATTGGGGGAGGTTGAATTTTTCCTGTAGCTGAGCAAAAGAGGCAAATGTATCATCAAAGAATAATTGGGCTAGTGAAGAGAGGCCCAGTGAGTGCCAGATGCCGAAATCCCCATCATTTAAAGATGGAGGAAATAAAACGTTCTGATTGATTGGGCCTGATAAAGAAAAGCCTCGGAGGCTAAAGGCTAAATGGAACTGATTCCAAATTTTAAGAGACTGCTTTACAATTGGGTTGACACACCTTTTGCCTAGGGACACTAGGAGAGACGAGCACAACACAGAGGAAAGTGTAGCAGGTTTACATGATTCAGACTCCATCTGGACCCAGAGTGGTCTTGGGCCAGTAGGATCAGTCTGCAGCCAGTACAAAAGGGCTCTGAAATTTGCAGCCCAATAGTATGTCTGAAGATTTGGTAGGGCTAGACCACCCAATGCCTTAGGCTTCTGTAAATGTTTTCTACCAATCCGTGGTACCTTGCCATCCCAAAGAAAATACATTAATGTTTGATCCAGTGAATTAAAAAAAGATCTGGGAATAAAAATGGGTAAACATTGAAATAAATATAACAATTTGGGCAACACATTCATTTTAATGACATTAACCCTTCCAATAAGAGACAGAGGTAGAG